>NC_090647.1:47198809-47498809 GCF_040937935.1 Hyperolius riggenbachi
TAGCAGTTTCACAGTACTCAGATATTACCGAATCTATTATTAACCAGCATTGATCAGGGGAAAGCGCGAACGCAGTCCCCCACTACCACAAATTATGCAGTCGAGTTTCCCGCATTTGGGGAAATCGCAGGGGTCAACCCACTCGGAGTGCAATGGATGAGCCTCACCCTGGGAGAACCACCTTCGTGATCATGGTGTCTCCCCTGCCAGGTAAGTATGAGTTGGAATCGCACGGAGGGAGGATGCTGGGCTCAGCACTGCTTACACAACACAGGGGGACTTTATGATCTGAAATAAATTAATTTTATCCGCACGGCGATTTTACACAGTTCTCATCCTCATACAATGGAAAGTCCTGCTGCTCTAACAATAAATAAAATTTAACCGCAAACATAAAATCGGTGTGAACTGGAGTCTCTCCCAGACTGCACTGCAACAATCATCATATTTGAATAAAGTGACTTCACTCAGGCAGCCACTCCCAACTCCTTATAAGGAAGAGAGGCTGTTTTGTACTTCAATGGGGAGTGATCAGTGCTCAGTTCACTAAGCAGTTTAGACTAGTCTACTGATGGTTTTTAGTCTACTGATGGTTTGGTGTAAATCAGTTGCATCAAGAAGGAATTCACTAATAATTACCAAATGTCTTAAGCTCAACACACACCAAACAATCTTGGTTGTACAGATTTACCAAATCTATGTAGTATAAGGGCCAACAGATTGAAAATACCTTGAATGATTTATTGGATAAGCTCTTATACTACATGAAACTGGTAAGATTGAACAACCAAGATTGTATGGTGTGTGTTGAGCCTTAGACCTGGTCTAAAACATTTGGTAATTAGGTGGGTAAAGCAGAGGAAATGATCAAAAGATGCAATTGGCAAACGAGTAGCTATGACTGACAGCCTTCTCCTTTGATGAGCTCTCCTCTGCATACAATTAAACTCCTGCATAATTCATTCAAAAGGTTCCATCCTCACGTCGAAAATACCTCACAGAATGACTTTACCGACATAAATCATCTGGTCGAATCTCTGTCAGAAAAAGTGGGCGTGGTTACTCCTTGTTTGCTTTGTGAATTGCATCTTTTGATCATTTACCCTGCTTTACCGACCTAATTACCGAATGTTTTAGACCAGGTCTAAAAACAGGTCTAAAACATTACACCAAACCATCAGTATACTAGTCTAAACTGCTTAGTGAATTGAGGCCAATGTTGGAACAATGTTACCAACAGTTGGGCTTCGGTAAAACGGAGTACTTCTATCGTAGGTGTGAAAATGTTTATGAATTAGCACACAAAAGTCTAAATTAATGAATGCAGTATTTTCTCGACCAGATTTTTTACCGCACATGCTTTTATGAATGATAGCCTTTGAAATGGTTCCTGGGTTTTCTTTTTTCCGCACTTATAGTAATTCTTTATCCCCTACCGTTCTCTTGTCAAGTGAAGCACTTTTCTAGGCAGCCTGGGCTCCATGTCATTTCCTACAGTGGGTGTGAAGAGAGGAATCCCCACCCACTAGATTAGCATAATTTATTCACTTTCGGCTAGTACCCAAGATGCAATAGTGGTTGCAATATTGCTCTTCTCTGCCAGGAAATTTGATTTCCAAGCCAAAATATTTAGCCCTGTCCTGTTTATTATTATTATTATAGCTTTCTGCAAGGTTCTCACGCTCCAAACTATAGGGGACTCTTGATTTTACTCTCCCTAACGTGCAGGTAGTATCAGGGCGCGGGGTATATATACTCTGGTGAAACAGCCCTTAGTTGTGCTCGCTTCGGCAGCACATATACTAAAATTGGAACGATACAGAGAAGATTAGCATGGCCCCTGCGCAAGGATGACACGCAAATTCGTGAAGCGTTCCATATTTTTAGGCATCTTCCTCTGGGCAAAACATTAACATTTTTATACGTCAGAACGCAGCTTTACGTGTCGGGTTCAAAGTGCTACATGTAAGTGCACCTGCTAAGCTTCTCTAAGCAATGGCATGCAAACCGAGTTCTGTGCTTCTTTGCAGATGTGCTTTCTTCCGGTCTCAAGTGGTAATGTCCCCTGGGTTTTCCTTTTTCCGCACTTAGGCCTTATTCACATTATAAATTGTTAGCGCAAGCGCTGAGTGCTTTTGTAAGTGCTTTTCCAAGTGTTTTCTGAGCGATTATCGATTTTTTTAGAAGCACTTTTCTAAGCGCTTTTGTAAATGCGATTTGAGCTTTTCTTCCTGCAGACAAACAGGTAGTGAACTCTTATGACCTGGAACGAAATAGCTGTAATTATTATGTGAAGAAAGGCACTCAGAAAATCGCTTTTCAAAGCCTTTTTTTCAAGTGCTTAGCGATTTTCCTATACCTTGTATTGAAGCCCAAACGCTCAGGAAATGGTGCAGGACCCGCGTTTGTGATTGTAAAGAAAGCTCATCGCTGATGTTAAAATGCCCACATAGGAAAACATTGCACAAGCGCTTTTAAAAATCACCAGTGCTTAAAAAAAATTAAAAAGCGCTCATAGGGCTTGATTCCCTAAAACGTGATAACTGCTATCACGGTCGCACTAGCGTTTTGGATTAATTAGATGATTAAAGTCTGACACTTTGAGCCTAGAATTGTGAACCTTTTCACAATATTCTAATGGTCTGAGATTTTGATTTTGGGGTTCTCATAAGCTGTAAGCCAAAATCATCAAATTTATAACAAATATAGGCTTGAAATGTCTGGCTTTGCATGTAATGAATCCATTTCATATATTATTTTCACCTATCACTGAAATACATTTACTTTTGCACAACATTATAAGTTTTCTAAATTTTACCTGTAAGATCTTCTTCAGAGCCCCCCATCCTTAGATAAAGCTATTTAAGCAATCTTTACTGATTTCTGAATTAAAGAAAAGGATTAATTTGAATTTACAGATGGAAAAGGAATATCAAACAATATTAATATCATATTAATAAGCAAACAACTTTCTCATTTTTTTTCCATCAGTTTTTATACATTTTTACCATATATCAATAAGAATGTATCAGTCAAAATTAAACATTTTCTAAACAGTTACCCCTTTTATCTCTACCAATAAACCCAGTGTATTCATATTAATTCAAATTATTGCTCCAGTAACTGCATATTTTTGGTAAGCTGTGCTTTAGTAGTATAGTAGTATCTGTTTTCTAGTGTTGTCCGGATCATGAACGATTCGGATCTTTGATCCGAATCTATTTTGTGAGTCGAATCATCCGAATCATCAAAATGGGTGATTCGGATTGCAAAAGGGGCGGGGCCAGGAGCGACACGCCCCCTCTCAGCGGGGTCCTGGAAGCAGAGCAGAGATGGATCGCTCTGTTGGAGGGGACTCGGGGAGCCAGCCTTGCAGGGACAGGTAGAGGGGACATGGGTGCCACTGCCAGATATGTGCAGAGCACACATACTAGCTGTAATGTGCTGCTCATTATAGGCTGTCTGTTCCGTAGTTGTGCACAGTGAACACATTGGAAACTTTTGGCTCAGCTCGGCACAGTTCAGTAACTTTGCAGGCACTGTGATTGCAGCGCAATATGATCCTCCTGCACTCGCTCTAAACAGCTGCACTTATCTTCTGGGAATGCTTTGGGGAATGCTTTCTTTCACTGTGCGACGTTTCCATTCAAGGTATACAGATGAACATGTAGGTGAAATATATGTAAAGCATATGATCGCAGCATGTGGGTATTGTGTGCAAACAAACATTTCTGCTCCCTGCTCTGTCCACTCCCTGCCCTCTGTCCATCTTCTCCCCTTCTCCTGTCCTGCTAGTCATTTCACCCCCGAATGCTTCCCTTGTAAAATGATCCGAGATTCGGATCAAAGATCCGGACCTATTCAATGATCCGATTCGAATCATCCGGATCATTGAAAAGATCCGAACTTCCCATCTCTACTGTTTTCCTCCCTTTATCTGATGACCAATAGCAGTTTCACAGTACTCAGATATTACCGAATCTATTATTAACCAGCATTGATCAGGGGAAAGCGCGAACGCAGTCCCCCACTACCACAAATTATGCAGTCGAGTTTCCCGCATTTGGGGAAATCGCAGGGGTCAACCCACTCGGAGTGCAATGGATGAGCCTCACCCTGGGAGAACCACCTTCGTGATCATGGTGTCTCCCCTGCCAGGTAAGTATGAGTTGGAATCGCACGGAGGGAGGATGCTGGGCTCAGCACTGCTTACACAACACAGGGGGACTTTATGATCTGAAATAAATTAATTTTATCCGCACGGCGATTTTACACAGTTCTCATCCTCATACAATGGAAAGTCCTGCTGCTCTAACAATAAATAAAATTTAACCGCAAACATAAAATCGGTGTGAACTGGAGTCTCTCCCAGACTGCACTGCAACAATCATCATATTTGAATAAAGTGACTTCACTCAGGCAGCCACTCCCAACTCCTTATAAGGAAGAGAGGCTGTTTTGTACTTCAATGGGGAGTGATCAGTGCTCAGTTCACTAAGCAGTTTAGACTAGTCTACTGATGGTTTTTAGTCTACTGATGGTTTGGTGTAAATCAGTTGCATCAAGAAGGAATTCACTAATAATTACCAAATGTCTTAAGCTCAACACACACCAAACAATCTTGGTTGTACAGATTTACCAAATCTATGTAGTATAAGGGCCAACAGATTGAAAATACCTTGAATGATTTATTGGATAAGCTCTTATACTACATGAAACTGGTAAGATTGAACAACCAAGATTGTATGGTGTGTGTTGAGCCTTAGACCTGGTCTAAAACATTTGGTAATTAGGTGGGTAAAGCAGAGGAAATGATCAAAAGATGCAATTGGCAAACGAGTAGCTATGACTGACAGCCTTCTCCTTTGATGAGCTCTCCTCTGCATACAATTAAACTCCTGCATAATTCATTCAAAAGGTTCCATCCTCACGTCGAAAATACCTCACAGAATGACTTTACCGACATAAATCATCTGGTCGAATCTCTGTCAGAAAAAGTGGGCGTGGTTACTCCTTGTTTGCTTTGTGAATTGCATCTTTTGATCATTTACCCTGCTTTACCGACCTAATTACCGAATGTTTTAGACCAGGTCTAAAAACAGGTCTAAAACATTACACCAAACCATCAGTATACTAGTCTAAACTGCTTAGTGAATTGAGGCCAATGTTGGAACAATGTTACCAACAGTTGGGCTTCGGTAAAACGGAGTACTTCTATCGTAGGTGTGAAAATGTTTATGAATTAGCACACAAAAGTCTAAATTAATGAATGCAGTATTTTCTCGACCAGATTTTTTACCGCACATGCTTTTATGAATGATAGCCTTTGAAATGGTTCCTGGGTTTTCTTTTTTCCGCACTTATAGTAATTCTTTATCCCCTACCGTTCTCTTGTCAAGTGAAGCACTTTTCTAGGCAGCCTGGGCTCCATGTCATTTCCTACAGTGGGTGTGAAGAGAGGAATCCCCACCCACTAGATTAGCATAATTTATTCACTTTCGGCTAGTACCCAAGATGCAATAGTGGTTGCAATATTGCTCTTCTCTGCCAGGAAATTTGATTTCCAAGCCAAAATATTTAGCCCTGTCCTGTTTATTATTATTATTATAGCTTTCTGCAAGGTTCTCACGCTCCAAACTATAGGGGACTCTTGATTTTACTCTCCCTAACGTGCAGGTAGTATCAGGGCGCGGGGTATATATACTCTGGTGAAACAGCCCTTAGTTGTGCTCGCTTCGGCAGCACATATACTAAAATTGGAACGATACAGAGAAGATTAGCATGGCCCCTGCGCAAGGATGACACGCAAATTCGTGAAGCGTTCCATATTTTTAGGCATCTTCCTCTGGGCAAAACATTAACATTTTTATACGTCAGAACGCAGCTTTACGTGTCGGGTTCAAAGTGCTACATGTAAGTGCACCTGCTAAGCTTCTCTAAGCAATGGCATGCAAACCGAGTTCTGTGCTTCTTTGCAGATGTGCTTTCTTCCGGTCTCAAGTGGTAATGTCCCCTGGGTTTTCCTTTTTCCGCACTTAGGCCTTATTCACATTATAAATTGTTAGCGCAAGCGCTGAGTGCTTTTGTAAGTGCTTTTCCAAGTGTTTTCTGAGCGATTATCGATTTTTTTAGAAGCACTTTTCTAAGCGCTTTTGTAAATGCGATTTGAGCTTTTCTTCCTGCAGACAAACAGGTAGTGAACTCTTATGACCTGGAACGAAATAGCTGTAATTATTATGTGAAGAAAGGCACTCAAAAAAAATCGCTTTTCAAAGCCTTTTTTTCAAGTGCTTAGCGATTTTCCTATACCTTGTATTGAAGCCCAAACGCTCAGGAAATGGTGCAGGACCCGCGTTTGTGATTGTAAAGAAAGCTCATCGCTGATGTTAAAATGCCCACATAGGAAAACATTGCACAAGCGCTTTTAAAAATCACCAGTGCTTAAAAAAAATTAAAAAGCGCTCATAGGGCTTGATTCCCTAAAACGTGATAACTGCTATCACGGTCGCACTAGCGTTTTGGATTAATTAGATGATTAAAGTCTGACACTTTGAGCCTAGAATTGTGAACCTTTTCACAATATTCTAATGGTCTGAGATTTTGATTTTGGGGTTCTCATAAGCTGTAAGCCAAAATCATCAAATTTATAACAAATATAGGCTTGAAATGTCTGGCTTTGCATGTAATGAATCCATTTCATATATTATTTTCACCTATCACTGAAATACATTTACTTTTGCACAACATTATAAGTTTTCTAAATTTTACCTGTAAGATCTTCTTCAGAGCCCCCCATCCTTAGATAAAGCTATTTAAGCAATCTTTACTGATTTCTGAATTAAAGAAAAGGATTCATTTGAATTTACAGATGGAAAAGGAATATCAAACAATATTAATATCATATTAATAAGCAAACAACTTTCTCATTTTTTTTCCATCAGTTTTTATACATTTTTACCATATATCAATAAGAATGTATCAGTCAAAATTAAACATTTTCTAAACAGTTACCCCTTTTATCTCTACCAATAAACCCAGTGTATTCATATTAATTCAAATTATTGCTCCAGTAACTGCATATTTTTGGTAAGCTGTGCTTTAGTAGTATAGTAGTATCTGTTTTCTAGTGTTGTCCGGATCATGAACGATTCGGATCTTTGATCCGAATCTATTTTGTGAGTCGAATCATCCGAATCATCAAAATGGGTGATTCGGATTGCAAAAGGGGCGGGGCCAGGAGCGACACGCCCCCTCTCAGCGGGGTCCTGGAAGCAGAGCAGAGATGGATCGCTCTGTTGGAGGGGACTCGGGGAGCCAGCCTTGCAGGGACAGGTAGAGGGGACATGGGTGCCACTGCCAGATATGTGCAGAGCACACATACTAGCTGTAATGTGCTGCTCATTATAGGCTGTCTGTTCCGTAGTTGTGCACAGTGAACACATTGGAAACTTTTGGCTCAGCTCGGCACAGTTCAGTAACTTTGCAGGCACTGTGATTGCAGCGCAATATGATCCTCCTGCACTCGCTCTAAACAGCTGCACTTATCTTCTGGGAATGCTTTGGGGAATGCTTTCTTTCACTGTGCGACGTTTCCATTCAAGGTATACAGATGAACATGTAGGTGAAATATATGTAAAGCATATGATCGCAGCATGTGGGTATTGTGTGCAAACAAACATTTCTGCTCCCTGCTCTGTCCACTCCCTGCCCTCTGTCCATCTTCTCCCCTTCTCCTGTCCTGCTAGTCATTTCACCCCCGAATGCTTCCCTTGTAAAATGATCCGAGATTCGGATCAAAGATCCGGACCTATTCAATGATCCGATTCGAATCATCCGGATCATTGAAAAGATCCGAACTTCCCATCTCTACTGTTTTCCTCCCTTTATCTGATGACCAATAGCAGTTTCACAGTACTCAGATATTACCGAATCTATTATTAACCAGCATTGATCAGGGGAAAGCGCGAACGCAGTCCCCCACTACCACAAATTATGCAGTCGAGTTTCCCGCATTTGGGGAAATCGCAGGGGTCAACCCACTCGGAGTGCAATGGATGAGCCTCACCCTGGGAGAACCACCTTCGTGATCATGGTGTCTCCCCTGCCAGGTAAGTATGAGTTGGAATCGCACGGAGGGAGGATGCTGGGCTCAGCACTGCTTACACAACACAGGGGGACTTTATGATCTGAAATAAATTAATTTTATCCGCACGGCGATTTTACACAGTTCTCATCCTCATACAATGGAAAGTCCTGCTGCTCTAACAATAAATAAAATTTAACCGCAAACATAAAATCGGTGTGAACTGGAGTCTCTCCCAGACTGCACTGCAACAATCATCATATTTGAATAAAGTGACTTCACTCAGGCAGCCACTCCCAACTCCTTATAAGGAAGAGAGGCTGTTTTGTACTTCAATGGGGAGTGATCAGTGCTCAGTTCACTAAGCAGTTTAGACTAGTCTACTGATGGTTTTTAGTCTACTGATGGTTTGGTGTAAATCAGTTGCATCAAGAAGGAATTCACTAATAATTACCAAATGTCTTAAGCTCAACACACACCAAACAATCTTGGTTGTACAGATTTACCAAATCTATGTAGTATAAGGGCCAACAGATTGAAAATACCTTGAATGATTTATTGGATAAGCTCTTATACTACATGAAACTGGTAAGATTGAACAACCAAGATTGTATGGTGTGTGTTGAGCCTTAGACCTGGTCTAAAACATTTGGTAATTAGGTGGGTAAAGCAGAGGAAATGATCAAAAGATGCAATTGGCAAACGAGTAGCTATGACTGACAGCCTTCTCCTTTGATGAGCTCTCCTCTGCATACAATTAAACTCCTGCATAATTCATTCAAAAGGTTCCATCCTCACGTCGAAAATACCTCACAGAATGACTTTACCGACATAAATCATCTGGTCGAATCTCTGTCAGAAAAAGTGGGCGTGGTTACTCCTTGTTTGCTTTGTGAATTGCATCTTTTGATCATTTACCCTGCTTTACCGACCTAATTACCGAATGTTTTAGACCAGGTCTAAAAACAGGTCTAAAACATTACACCAAACCATCAGTATACTAGTCTAAACTGCTTAGTGAATTGAGGCCAATGTTGGAACAATGTTACCAACAGTTGGGCTTCGGTAAAACGGAGTACTTCTATCGTAGGTGTGAAAATGTTTATGAATTAGCACACAAAAGTCTAAATTAATGAATGCAGTATTTTCTCGACCAGATTTTTTACCGCACATGCTTTTATGAATGATAGCCTTTGAAATGGTTCCTGGGTTTTCTTTTTTCCGCACTTATAGTAATTCTTTATCCCCTACCGTTCTCTTGTCAAGTGAAGCACTTTTCTAGGCAGCCTGGGCTCCATGTCATTTCCTACAGTGGGTGTGAAGAGAGGAATCCCCACCCACTAGATTAGCATAATTTATTCACTTTCGGCTAGTACCCAAGATGCAATAGTGGTTGCAATATTGCTCTTCTCTGCCAGGAAATTTGATTTCCAAGCCAAAATATTTAGCCCTGTCCTGTTTATTATTATTATTATAGCTTTCTGCAAGGTTTTCACGCTCCAAACTATAGGGGACTCTTGATTTTACTCTCCCTAACGTGCAGGTAGTATCAGGGCGCGGGGTATATATACTCTGGTGAAACAGCCCTTAGTTGTGCTCGCTTCGGCAGCACATATACTAAAATTGGAACGATACAGAGAAGATTAGCATGGCCCCTGCGCAAGGATGACACGCAAATTCGTGAAGCGTTCCATATTTTTAGGCATCTTCCTCTGGGCAAAACATTAACATTTTTATACGTCAGAACGCAGCTTTACGTGTCGGGTTCAAAGTGCTACATGTAAGTGCACCTGCTAAGCTTCTCTAAGCAATGGCATGCAAACCGAGTTCTGTGCTTCTTTGCAGATGTGCTTTCTTCCGGTCTCAAGTGGTAATGTCCCCTGGGTTTTCCTTTTTCCGCACTTAGGCCTTATTCACATTATAAATTGTTAGCGCAAGCGCTGAGTGCTTTTGTAAGTGCTTTTCCAAGTGTTTTCTGAGCGATTATCGATTTTTTTAGAAGCACTTTTCTAAGCGCTTTTGTAAATGCGATTTGAGCTTTTCTTCCTGCAGACAAACAGGTAGTGAACTCTTATGACCTGGAACGAAATAGCTGTAATTATTATGTGAAGAAAGGCACTCAGAAAATCGCTTTTCAAAGCCTTTTTTTCAAGTGCTTAGCGATTTTCCTATACCTTGTATTGAAGCCCAAACGCTCAGGAAATGGTGCAGGACCCGCGTTTGTGATTGTAAAGAAAGCTCATCGCTGATGTTAAAATGCCCACATAGGAAAACATTGCACAAGCGCTTTTAAAAATCACCAGTGCTTAAAAAAAATTAAAAAGCGCTCATAGGGCTTGATTCCCTAAAACGTGATAACTGCTATCACGGTCGCACTAGCGTTTTGGATTAATTAGATGATTAAAGTCTGACACTTTGAGCCTAGAATTGTGAACCTTTTCACAATATTCTAATGGTCTGAGATTTTGATTTTGGGGTTCTCATAAGCTGTAAGCCAAAATCATCAAATTTATAACAAATATAGGCTTGAAATGTCTGGCTTTGCATGTAATGAATCCATTTCATATATTATTTTCACCTATCACTGAAATACATTTACTTTTGCACAACATTATAAGTTTTCTAAATTTTACCTGTAAGATCTTCTTCAGAGCCCCCCATCCTTAGATAAAGCTATTTAAGCAATCTTTACTGTTTTCTGAATTAAAGAAAAGGATTAATTTGAATTTACAGATGGAAAAGGAATATCAAACAATATTAATATCATATTAATAAGCAAACAACTTTCTCATTTTTTTTCCATCAGTTTTTATACATTTTTACCATATATCAATAAGAATGTATCAGTCAAAATTAAACATTTTCTAAACAGTTACCCCTTTTATCTCTACCAATAAACCCAGTGTATTCATATTAATTCAAATTATTGCTCCAGTAACTGCATATTTTTGGTAAGCTGTGCTTTAGTAGTATAGTAGTATCTGTTTTCTAGTGTTGTCCGGATCATGAACGATTCGGATCTTTGATCCGAATCTATTTTGTGAGTCGAATCATCCGAATCATCAAAATGGGTGATTCGGATTGCAAAAGGGGCGGGGCCAGGAGCGACACGCCCCCTCTCAGCGGGGTCCTGGAAGCAGAGCAGAGATGGATCGCTCTGTTGGAGGGGACTCGGGGAGCCAGCCTTGCAGGGACAGGTAGAGGGGACATGGGTGCCACTGCCAGATATGTGCAGAGCACACATACTAGCTGTAATGTGCTGCTCATTATAGGCTGTCTGTTCCGTAGTTGTGCACAGTGAACACATTGGAAACTTTTGGCTCAGCTCGGCACAGTTCAGTAACTTTGCAGGCACTGTGATTGCAGCGCAATATGATCCTCCTGCACTCGCTCTAAACAGCTGCACTTATCTTCTGGGAATGCTTTGGGGAATGCTTTCTTTCACTGTGCGACGTTTCCATTCAAGGTATACAGATGAACATGTAGGTGAAATATATGTAAAGCATATGATCGCAGCATGTGGGTATTGTGTGCAAACAAACATTTCTGCTCCCTGCTCTGTCCACTCCCTGCCCTCTGTCCATCTTCTCCCCTTCTCCTGTCCTGCTAGTCATTTCACCCCCGAATGCTTCCCTTGTAAAATGATCCGAGATTCGGATCAAAGATCCGGACCTATTCAATGATCCGATTCGAATCATCCGGATCATTGAAAAGATCCGAACTTCCCATCTCTACTGTTTTCCTCCCTTTATCTGATGACCAATAGCAGTTTCACAGTACTCAGATATTACCGAATCTATTATTAACCAGCATTGATCAGGGGAAAGCGCGAACGCAGTCCCCCACTACCACAAATTATACAGTCGAGTTTCCCGCATTTGGGGAAATCGCAGGGGTCAACCCACTCGGAGTGCAATGGATGAGCCTCACCCTGGGAGACCCACCTTCGTGATCATGGTGTCTCCCCTGCCAGGTAAGTATGAGTTGGAATCGCACGGAGGGAGGATGCTGGGCTCAGCACTGCTTACACAACACAGGGGGACTTTATGATCTGAAATAAATTAATTTTATCCGCACGGCGATTTTACACAGTTCTCATCCTCATACAATGGAAAGTCCTGCTGCTCTAACAATAAATAAAATTTAACCGCAAACATAAAATCGGTGTGAACTGGAGTCTCTCCCAGACTGCACTGCAACAATCATCATATTTGAATAAAGTGACTTCACTCAGGCAGCCACTCCCAACTCCTTATAAGGAAGAGAGGCTGTTTTGTACTTCAATGGGGAGTGATCAGTGCTCAGTTCACTAAGCAGTTTAGACTAGTCTACTGATGGTTTTTAGTCTACTGATGGTTTGGTGTAAATCAGTTGCATCAAGAAGGAATTCACTAATAATTACCAAATGTCTTAAGCTCAACACACACCAAACAATCTTGGTTGTACAGATTTACCAAATCTATGTAGTATAAGGGCCAACAGATTGAAAATACCTTGAATGATTTATTGGATAAGCTCTTATACTACATGAAACTGGTAAGATTGAACAACCAAGATTGTATGGTGTGTGTTGAGCCTTAGACCTGGTCTAAAACATTTGGTAATTAGGTGGGTAAAGCAGAGGAAATGATCAAAAGATGCAATTGGCAAACGAGTAGCTATGACTGACAGCCTTCTCCTTTGATGAGCTCTCCTCTGCATACAATTAAACTCCTGCATAATTCATTCAAAAGGTTCCATCCTCACGTCGAAAATACCTCACAGAATGACTTTACCGACATAAATCATCTGGTCGAATCTCTGTCAGAAAAAGTGGGCGTGGTTACTCCTTGTTTGCTTTGTGAATTGCATCTTTTGATCATTTACCCTGCTTTACCGACCTAATTACCGAATGTTTTAGACCAGGTCTAAAAACAGGTCTAAAACATTACACCAAACCATCAGTATACTAGTCTAAACTGCTTAGTGAATTGAGGCCAATGTTGGAACAATGTTACCAACAGTTGGGCTTCGGTAAAACGGAGTACTTCTATCGTAGGTGTGAAAATGTTTATGAATTAGCACACAAAAGTCTAAATTAATGAATGCAGTATTTTCTCGACCAGATTTTTTACCGCACATGCTTTTATGAATGATAGCCTTTGAAATGGTTCCTGGGTTTTCTTTTTTCCGCACTTATAGTAATTCTTTATCCCCTACCGTTCTCTTGTCAAGTGAAGCACTTTTCTAGGCAGCCTGGGCTCCATGTCATTTCCTACAGTGGGTGTGAAGAGAGGAATCCCCACCCACTAGATTAGCATAATTTATTCACTTTCGGCTAGTACCCAAGATGCAATAGTGGTTGCAATATTGCTCTTCTCTGCCAGGAAATTTGATTTCCAAGCCAAAATATTTAGCCCTGTCCTGTTTATTATTATTATTATAGCTTTCTGCAAGGTTTTCACGCTCCAAACTATAGGGGACTCTTGATTTTACTCTCCCTAACGTGCAGGTAGTATCAGGGCGCGGGGTATATATACTCTGGTGAAACAGCCCTTAGTTGTGCTCGCTTCGGCAGCACATATACTAAAATTGGAACGATACAGAGAAGATTAGCATGGCCCCTGCGCAAGGATGACACGCAAATTCGTGAAGCGTTCCATATTTTTAGGCATCTTCCTCTGGGCAAAACATTAACATTTTTATACGTCAGAACGCAGCTTTACGTGTCGGGTTCAAAGTGCTACATGTAAGTGCACCTGCTAAGCTTCTCTAAGCAATGGCATGCAAACCGAGTTCTGTGCTTCTTTGCAGATGTGCTTTCTTCCGGTCTCAAGTGGTAATGTCCCCTGGGTTTTCCTTTTTCCGCACTTAGGCCTTATTCACATTATAAATTGTTAGCGCAAGCGCTGAGTGCTTTTGTAAGTGCTTTTCCAAGTGTTTTCTGAGCGATTATCGATTTTTTTAGAAGCACTTTTCTAAGCGCTTTTGTAAATGCGATTTGAGCTTTTCTTCCTGCAGACAAACAGGTAGTGAACTCTTATGACCTGGAACGAAATAGCTGTAATTATTATGTGAAGAAAGGCACTCAGAAAATCGCTTTTCAAAGCCTTTTTTTCAAGTGCTTAGCGATTTTCCTATACCTTGTATTGAAGCCCAAACGCTCAGGAAATGGTGCAGGACCCGCGTTTGTGATTGTAAAGAAAGCTCATCGCTGATGTTAAAATGCCCACATAGGAAAACATTGCACAAGCGCTTTTAAAAATCACCAGTGCTTAAAAAAAATTAAAAAGCGCTCATAGGGCTTGATTCCCTAAAACGTGATAACTGCTATCACGGTCGCACTAGCGTTTTGGATTAATTAGATGATTAAAGTCTGACACTTTGAGCCTAGAATTGTGAACCTTTTCACAATATTCTAATGGTCTGAGATTTTGATTTTGGGGTTCTCATAAGCTGTAAGCCAAAATCATCAAATTTATAACAAATATAGGCTTGAAATGTCTGGCTTTGCATGTAATGAATCCATTTCATATATTATTTTCACCTATCACTGAAATACATTTACTTTTGCACAACATTATAAGTTTTCTAAATTTTACCTGTAAGATCTTCTTCAGAGCCCCCCATCCTTAGATAAAGCTATTTAAGCAATCTTTACTGTTTTCTGAATTAAAGAAAAGGATTAATTTGAATTTACAGATGGAAAAGGAATATCAAACAATATTAATATCATATTAATAAGCAAACAACTTTCTCATTTTTTTTCCATCAGTTTTTATACATTTTTACCATATATCAATAAGAATGTATCAGTCAAAATTAAACATTTTCTAAACAGTTACCCCTTTTATCTCTACCAATAAACCCAGTGTATTCATATTAATTCAAATTATTGCTCCAGTAACTGCATATTTTTGGTAAGCTGTGCTTTAGTAGTATAGTAGTATCTGTTTTCTAGTGTTGTCCGGATCATGAACGATTCGGATCTTTGATCCGAATCTATTTTGTGAGTCGAATCATCCGAATCATCAAAATGGGTGATTCGGATTGCAAAAGGGGCGGGGCCAGGAGCGACACGCCCCCTCTCAGCGGGGTCCTGGAAGCAGAGCAGAGATGGATCGCTCTGTTGGAGGGGACTCGGGGAGCCAGCCTTGCAGGGACAGGTAGAGGGGACATGGGTGCCACTGCCAGATATGTGCAGAGCACACATACTAGCTGTAATGTGCTGCTCATTATAGGCTGTCTGTTCCGTAGTTGTGCACAGTGAACACATTGGAAACTTTTGGCTCAGCTCGGCACAGTTCAGTAACTTTGCAGGCACTGTGATTGCAGCGCAATATGATCCTCCTGCACTCGCTCTAAACAGCTGCACTTATCTTCTGGGAATGCTTTGGGGAATGCTTTCTTTCACTGTGCGACGTTTCCATTCAAGGTATACAGATGAACATGTAGGTGAAATATATGTAAAGCATATGATCGCAGCATGTGGGTATTGTGTGCAAACAAACATTTCTGCTCCCTGCTCTGTCCACTCCCTGCCCTCTGTCCATCTTCTCCCCTTCTCCTGTCCTGCTAGTCATTTCACCCCCGAATGCTTCCCTTGTAAAATGATCCGAGATTCGGATCAAAGATCCGGACCTATTCAATGATCCGATTCGAATCATCCGGATCATTGAAAAGATCCGAACTTCCCATCTCTACTGTTTTCCTCCCTTTATCTGATGACCAATAGCAGTTTCACAGTACTCAGATATTACCGAATCTATTATTAACCAGCATTGATCAGGGGAAAGCGCGAACGCAGTCCCCCACTACCACAAATTATACAGTCGAGTTTCCCGCATTTGGGGAAATCGCAGGGGTCAACCCACTCGGAGTGCAATGGATGAGCCTCACCCTGGGAGACCCACCTTCGTGATCATGGTGTCTCCCCTGCCAGGTAAGTATGAGTTGGAATCGCACGGAGGGAGGATGCTGGGCTCAGCACTGCTTACACAACACAGGGGGACTTTATGATCTGAAATAAATTAATTTTATCCGCACGGCGATTTTACACAGTTCTCATCCTCATACAATGGAAAGTCCTGCTGCTCTAACAATAAATAAAATTTAACCGCAAACATAAAATCGGTGTGAACTGGAGTCTCTCCCAGACTGCACTGCAACAATCATCATATTTGAATAAAGTGACTTCACTCAGGCAGCCACTCCCAACTCCTTATAAGGAAGAGAGGCTGTTTTGTACTTCAATGGGGAGTGATCAGTGCTCAGTTCACTAAGCAGTTTAGACTAGTCTACTGATGGTTTTTAGTCTACTGATGGTTTGGTGTAAATCAGTTGCATCAAGAAGGAATTCACTAATAATTACCAAATGTCTTAAGCTCAACACACACCAAACAATCTTGGTTGTACAGATTTACCAAATCTATGTAGTATAAGGGCCAACAGATTGAAAATACCTTGAATGATTTATTGGATAAGCTCTTATACTACATGAAACTGGTAAGATTGAACAACCAAGATTGTATGGTGTGTGTTGAGCCTTAGACCTGGTCTAAAACATTTGGTAATTAGGTGGGTAAAGCAGAGGAAATGATCAAAAGATGCAATTGGCAAACGAGTAGCTATGACTGACAGCCTTCTCCTTTGATGAGCTCTCCTCTGCATACAATTAAACTCCTGCATAATTCATTCAAAAGGTTCCATCCTCACGTCGAAAATACCTCACAGAATGACTTTACCGACATAAATCATCTGGTCGAATCTCTGTCAGAAAAAGTGGGCGTGGTTACTCCTTGTTTGCTTTGTGAATTGCATCTTTTGATCATTTACCCTGCTTTACCGACCTAATTACCGAATGTTTTAGACCAGGTCTAAAAACAGGTCTAAAACATTACACCAAACCATCAGTATACTAGTCTAAACTGCTTAGTGAATTGAGGCCAATGTTGGAACAATGTTACCAACAGTTGGGCTTCGGTAAAACGGAGTACTTCTATCGTAGGTGTGAAAATGTTTATGAATTAGCACACAAAAGTCTAAATTAATGAATGCAGTATTTTCTCGACCAGATTTTTTACCGCACATGCTTTTATGAATGATAGCCTTTGAAATGGTTCCTGGGTTTTCTTTTTTCCGCACTTATAGTAATTCTTTATCCCCTACCGTTCTCTTGTCAAGTGAAGCACTTTTCTAGGCAGCCTGGGCTCCATGTCATTTCCTACAGTGGGTGTGAAGAGAGGAATCCCCACCCACTAGATTAGCATAATTTATTCACTTTCGGCTAGTACCCAAGATGCAATAGTGGTTGCAATATTGCTCTTCTCTGCCAGGAAATTTGATTTCCAAGCCAAAATATTTAGCCCTGTCCTGTTTATTATTATTATTATAGCTTTCTGCAAGGTTTTCACGCTCCAAACTATAGGGGACTCTTGATTTTACTCTCCCTAACGTGCAGGTAGTATCAGGGCGCGGGGTATATATACTCTGGTGAAACAGCCCTTAGTTGTGCTCGCTTCGGCAGCACATATACTAAAATTGGAACGATACAGAGAAGATTAGCATGGCCCCTGCGCAAGGATGACACGCAAATTCGTGAAGCGTTCCATATTTTTAGGCATCTTCCTCTGGGCAAAACATTAACATTTTTATACGTCAGAACGCAGCTTTACGTGTCGGGTTCAAAGTGCTACATGTAAGTGCACCTGCTAAGCTTCTCTAAGCAATGGCATGCAAACCGAGTTCTGTGCTTCTTTGCAGATGTGCTTTCTTCCGGTCTCAAGTGGTAATGTCCCCTGGGTTTTCCTTTTTCCGCACTTAGGCCTTATTCACATTATAAATTGTTAGCGCAAGCGCTGAGTGCTTTTGTAAGTGCTTTTCCAAGTGTTTTCTGAGCGATTATCGATTTTTTTAGAAGCACTTTTCTAAGCGCTTTTGTAAATGCGATTTGAGCTTTTCTTCCTGCAGACAAACAGGTAGTGAACTCTTATGACCTGGAACGAAATAGCTGTAATTATTATGTGAAGAAAGGCACTCAGAAAATCGCTTTTCAAAGCCTTTTTTTCAAGTGCTTAGCGATTTTCCTATACCTTGTATTGAAGCCCAAACGCTCAGGAAATGGTGCAGGACCCGCGTTTGTGATTGTAAAGAAAGCTCATCGCTGATGTTAAAATGCCCACATAGGAAAACATTGCACAAGCGCTTTTAAAAATCACCAGTGCTTAAAAAAAATTAAAAAGCGCTCATAGGGCTTGATTCCCTAAAACGTGATAACTGCTATCACGGTCGCACTAGCGTTTTGGATTAATTAGATGATTAAAGTCTGACACTTTGAGCCTAGAATTGTGAACCTTTTCACAATATTCTAATGGTCTGAGATTTTGATTTTGGGGTTCTCATAAGCTGTAAGCCAAAATCATCAAATTTATAACAAATATAGGCTTGAAATGTCTGGCTTTGCATGTAATGAATCCATTTCATATATTATTTTCACCTATCACTGAAATACATTTACTTTTGCACAACATTATAAGTTTTCTAAATTTTACCTGTAAGATCTTCTTCAGAGCCCCCCATCCTTAGATAAAGCTATTTAAGCAATCTTTACTGTTTTCTGAATTAAAGAAAAGGATTAATTTGAATTTACAGATGGAAAAGGAATATCAAACAATATTAATATCATATTAATAAGCAAACAACTTTCTCATTTTTTTTCCATCAGTTTTTATACATTTTTACCATATATCAATAAGAATGTATCAGTCAAAATTAAACATTTTCTAAACAGTTACCCCTTTTATCTCTACCAATAAACCCAGTGTATTCATATTAATTCAAATTATTGCTCCAGTAACTGCATATTTTTGGTAAGCTGTGCTTTAGTAGTATAGTAGTATCTGTTTTCTAGTGTTGTCCGGATCATGAACGATTCGGATCTTTGATCCGAATCTATTTTGTGAGTCGAATCATCCGAATCATCAAAATGGGTGATTCGGATTGCAAAAGGGGCGGGGCCAGGAGCGACACGCCCCCTCTCAGCGGGGTCCTGGAAGCAGAGCAGAGATGGATCGCTCTGTTGGAGGGGACTCGGGGAGCCAGCCTTGCAGGGACAGGTAGAGGGGACATGGGTGCCACTGCCAGATATGTGCAGAGCACACATACTAGCTGTAATGTGCTGCTCATTATAGGCTGTCTGTTCCGTAGTTGTGCACAGTGAACACATTGGAAACTTTTGGCTCAGCTCGGCACAGTTCAGTAACTTTGCAGGCACTGTGATTGCAGCGCAATATGATCCTCCTGCACTCGCTCTAAACAGCTGCACTTATCTTCTGGGAATGCTTTGGGGAATGCTTTCTTTCACTGTGCGACGTTTCCATTCAAGGTATACAGATGAACATGTAGGTGAAATATATGTAAAGCATATGATCGCAGCATGTGGGTATTGTGTGCAAACAAACATTTCTGCTCCCTGCTCTGTCCACTCCCTGCCCTCTGTCCATCTTCTCCCCTTCTCCTGTCCTGCTAGTCATTTCACCCCCGAATGCTTCCCTTGTAAAATGATCCGAGATTCGGATCAAAGATCCGGACCTATTCAATGATCCGATTCGAATCATCCGGATCATTGAAAAGATCCGAACTTCCCATCTCTACTGTTTTCCTCCCTTTATCTGATGACCAATAGCAGTTTCACAGTACTCAGATATTACCGAATCTATTATTAACCAGCATTGATCAGGGGAAAGCGCGAACGCAGTCCCCCACTACCACAAATTATGCAGTCGAGTTTCCCGCATTTGGGGAAATCGCAGGGGTCAACCCACTCGGAGTGCAATGGATGAGCCTCACCCTGGGAGAACCACCTTCGTGATCATGGTGTCTCCCCTGCCAGGTAAGTATGAGTTGGAATCGCACGGAGGGAGGATGCTGGGCTCAGCACTGCTTACACAACACAGGGGGACTTTATGATCTGAAATAAATTAATTTTATCCGCACGGCGATTTTACACAGTTCTCATCCTCATACAATGGAAAGTCCTGCTGCTCTAACAATAAATAAAATTTAACTGCAAACATAAAATCGGTGTGAACTGGAGTCTCTCCCAGACTGCACTGCAACAATCATCATATTTGAATAAAGTGACTTCACTCAGGCAGCCACTCCCAACTCCTTATAAGGAAGAGAGGCTGTTTTGTACTTCAATGGGGAGTGATCAGTGCTCAGTTCACTAAGCAGTTTAGACTAGTCTACTGATGGTTTTTAGTCTACTGATGGTTTGGTGTAAATCAGTTGCATCAAGAAGGAATTCACTAATAATTACCAAATGTCTTAAGCTCAACACACACCAAACAATCTTGGTTGTACAGATTTACCAAATCTATGTAGTATAAGGGCCAACAGATTGAAAATACCTTGAATGATTTATTGGATAAGCTCTTATACTACATGAAACTGGTAAGATTGAACAACCAAGATTGTATGGTGTGTGTTGAGCCTTAGACCTGGTCTAAAACATTTGGTAATTAGGTGGGTAAAGCAGAGGAAATGATCAAAAGATGCAATTGGCAAACGAGTAGCTATGACTGACAGCCTTCTCCTTTGATGAGCTCTCCTCTGCATACAATTAAACTCCTGCATAATTCATTCAAAAGGTTCCATCCTCACGTCGAAAATACCTCACAGAATGACTTTACCGACATAAATCATCTGGTCGAATCTCTGTCAGAAAAAGTGGGCGTGGTTACTCCTTGTTTGCTTTGTGAATTGCATCTTTTGATCATTTACCCTGCTTTACCGACCTAATTACCGAATGTTTTAGACCAGGTCTAAAAACAGGTCTAAAACATTACACCAAACCATCAGTATACTAGTCTAAACTGCTTAGTGAATTGAGGCCAATGTTGGAACAATGTTACCAACAGTTGGGCTTCGGTAAAACGGAGTACTTCTATCGTAGGTGTGAAAATGTTTATGAATTAGCACACAAAAGTCTAAATTAATGAATGCAGTATTTTCTCGACCAGATTTTTTACCGCACATGCTTTTATGAATGATAGCCTTTGAAATGGTTCCTGGGTTTTCTTTTTTCCGCACTTATAGTAATTCTTTATCCCCTACCGTTCTCTTGTCAAGTGAAGCACTTTTCTAGGCAGCCTGGGCTCCATGTCATTTCCTACAGTGGGTGTGAAGAGAGGAATCCCCACCCACTAGATTAGCATAATTTATTCACTTTCGGCTAGTACCCAAGATGCAATAGTGGTTGCAATATTGCTCTTCTCTGCCAGGAAATTTGATTTCCAAGCCAAAATATTTAGCCCTGTCCTGTTTATTATTATTATTATAGCTTTCTGCAAGGTTCTCACGCTCCAAACTATAGGGGACTCTTGATTTTACTCTCCCTAACGTGCAGGTAGTATCAGGGCGCGGGGTATATATACTCTGGTGAAACAGCCCTTAGTTGTGCTCGCTTCGGCAGCACATATACTAAAATTGGAACGATACAGAGAAGATTAGCATGGCCCCTGCGCAAGGATGACACGCAAATTCGTGAAGCGTTCCATATTTTTAGGCATCTTCCTCTGGGCAAAACATTAACATTTTTATACGTCAGAACGCAGCTTTACGTGTCGGGTTCAAAGTGCTACATGTAAGTGCACCTGCTAAGCTTCTCTAAGCAATGGCATGCAAACCGAGTTCTGTGCTTCTTTGCAGATGTGCTTTCTTCCGGTCTCAAGTGGTAATGTCCCCTGGGTTTTCCTTTTTCCGCACTTAGGCCTTATTCACATTATAAATTGTT
The DNA here is from genome assembly GCF_040937935.1 of Hyperolius riggenbachi. Classification (NCBI taxonomy): domain Eukaryota; kingdom Metazoa; phylum Chordata; class Amphibia; order Anura; family Hyperoliidae; genus Hyperolius; species Hyperolius riggenbachi. The sequence continues at coordinate 47,220,667 of NC_090647.1, forward strand.
AGCGCAAGCGCTGAGTGCTTTTGTAAGTGCTTTTCCAAGTGTTTTCTGAGCGATTATCGATTTTTTTAGAAGCACTTTTCTAAGCGCTTTTGTAAATGCGATTTGAGCTTTTCTTCCTGCAGACAAACAGGTAGTGAACTCTTATGACCTGGAACGAAATAGCTGTAATTATTATGTGAAGAAAGGCACTCAAAAAAAATCGCTTTTCAAAGCCTTTTTTTCAAGTGCTTAGCGATTTTCCTATACCTTGTATTGAAGCCCAAACGCTCAGGAAATGGTGCAGGACCCGCGTTTGTGATTGTAAAGAAAGCTCATCGCTGATGTTAAAATGCCCACATAGGAAAACATTGCACAAGCGCTTTTAAAAATCACCAGTGCTTAAAAAAAATTAAAAAGCGCTCATAGGGCTTGATTCCCTAAAACGTGATAACTGCTATCACGGTCGCACTAGCGTTTTGGATTAATTAGATGATTAAAGTCTGACACTTTGAGCCTAGAATTGTGAACCTTTTCACAATATTCTAATGGTCTGAGATTTTGATTTTGGGGTTCTCATAAGCTGTAAGCCAAAATCATCAAATTTATAACAAATATAGGCTTGAAATGTCTGGCTTTGCATGTAATGAATCCATTTCATATATTATTTTCACCTATCACTGAAATACATTTACTTTTGCACAACATTATAAGTTTTCTAAATTTTACCTGTAAGATCTTCTTCAGAGCCCCCCATCCTTAGATAAAGCTATTTAAGCAATCTTTACTGATTTCTGAATTAAAGAAAAGGATTCATTTGAATTTACAGATGGAAAAGGAATATCAAACAATATTAATATCATATTAATAAGCAAACAACTTTCTCATTTTTTTTCCATCAGTTTTTATACATTTTTACCATATATCAATAAGAATGTATCAGTCAAAATTAAACATTTTCTAAACAGTTACCCCTTTTATCTCTACCAATAAACCCAGTGTATTCATATTAATTCAAATTATTGCTCCAGTAACTGCATATTTTTGGTAAGCTGTGCTTTAGTAGTATAGTAGTATCTGTTTTCTAGTGTTGTCCGGATCATGAACGATTCGGATCTTTGATCCGAATCTATTTTGTGAGTCGAATCATCCGAATCATCAAAATGGGTGATTCGGATTGCAAAAGGGGCGGGGCCAGGAGCGACACGCCCCCTCTCAGCGGGGTCCTGGAAGCAGAGCAGAGATGGATCGCTCTGTTGGAGGGGACTCGGGGAGCCAGCCTTGCAGGGACAGGTAGAGGGGACATGGGTGCCACTGCCAGATATGTGCAGAGCACACATACTAGCTGTAATGTGCTGCTCATTATAGGCTGTCTGTTCCGTAGTTGTGCACAGTGAACACATTGGAAACTTTTGGCTCAGCTCGGCACAGTTCAGTAACTTTGCAGGCACTGTGATTGCAGCGCAATATGATCCTCCTGCACTCGCTCTAAACAGCTGCACTTATCTTCTGGGAATGCTTTGGGGAATGCTTTCTTTCACTGTGCGACGTTTCCATTCAAGGTATACAGATGAACATGTAGGTGAAATATATGTAAAGCATATGATCGCAGCATGTGGGTATTGTGTGCAAACAAACATTTCTGCTCCCTGCTCTGTCCACTCCCTGCCCTCTGTCCATCTTCTCCCCTTCTCCTGTCCTGCTAGTCATTTCACCCCCGAATGCTTCCCTTGTAAAATGATCCGAGATTCGGATCAAAGATCCGGACCTATTCAATGATCCGATTCGAATCATCCGGATCATTGAAAAGATCCGAACTTCCCATCTCTACTGTTTTCCTCCCTTTATCTGATGACCAATAGCAGTTTCACAGTACTCAGATATTACCGAATCTATTATTAACCAGCATTGATCAGGGGAAAGCGCGAACGCAGTCCCCCACTACCACAAATTATGCAGTCGAGTTTCCCGCATTTGGGGAAATCGCAGGGGTCAACCCACTCGGAGTGCAATGGATGAGCCTCACCCTGGGAGAACCACCTTCGTGATCATGGTGTCTCCCCTGCCAGGTAAGTATGAGTTGGAATCGCACGGAGGGAGGATGCTGGGCTCAGCACTGCTTACACAACACAGGGGGACTTTATGATCTGAAATAAATTAATTTTATCCGCACGGCGATTTTACACAGTTCTCATCCTCATACAATGGAAAGTCCTGCTGCTCTAACAATAAATAAAATTTAACCGCAAACATAAAATCGGTGTGAACTGGAGTCTCTCCCAGACTGCACTGCAACAATCATCATATTTGAATAAAGTGACTTCACTCAGGCAGCCACTCCCAACTCCTTATAAGGAAGAGAGGCTGTTTTGTACTTCAATGGGGAGTGATCAGTGCTCAGTTCACTAAGCAGTTTAGACTAGTCTACTGATGGTTTTTAGTCTACTGATGGTTTGGTGTAAATCAGTTGCATCAAGAAGGAATTCACTAATAATTACCAAATGTCTTAAGCTCAACACACACCAAACAATCTTGGTTGTACAGATTTACCAAATCTATGTAGTATAAGGGCCAACAGATTGAAAATACCTTGAATGATTTATTGGATAAGCTCTTATACTACATGAAACTGGTAAGATTGAACAACCAAGATTGTATGGTGTGTGTTGAGCCTTAGACCTGGTCTAAAACATTTGGTAATTAGGTGGGTAAAGCAGAGGAAATGATCAAAAGATGCAATTGGCAAACGAGTAGCTATGACTGACAGCCTTCTCCTTTGATGAGCTCTCCTCTGCATACAATTAAACTCCTGCATAATTCATTCAAAAGGTTCCATCCTCACGTCGAAAATACCTCACAGAATGACTTTACCGACATAAATCATCTGGTCGAATCTCTGTCAGAAAAAGTGGGCGTGGTTACTCCTTGTTTGCTTTGTGAATTGCATCTTTTGATCATTTACCCTGCTTTACCGACCTAATTACCGAATGTTTTAGACCAGGTCTAAAAACAGGTCTAAAACATTACACCAAACCATCAGTATACTAGTCTAAACTGCTTAGTGAATTGAGGCCAATGTTGGAACAATGTTACCAACAGTTGGGCTTCGGTAAAACGGAGTACTTCTATCGTAGGTGTGAAAATGTTTATGAATTAGCACACAAAAGTCTAAATTAATGAATGCAGTATTTTCTCGACCAGATTTTTTACCGCACATGCTTTTATGAATGATAGCCTTTGAAATGGTTCCTGGGTTTTCTTTTTTCCGCACTTATAGTAATTCTTTATCCCCTACCGTTCTCTTGTCAAGTGAAGCACTTTTCTAGGCAGCCTGGGCTCCATGTCATTTCCTACAGTGGGTGTGAAGAGAGGAATCCCCACCCACTAGATTAGCATAATTTATTCACTTTCGGCTAGTACCCAAGATGCAATAGTGGTTGCAATATTGCTCTTCTCTGCCAGGAAATTTGATTTCCAAGCCAAAATATTTAGCCCTGTCCTGTTTATTATTATTATTATAGCTTTCTGCAAGGTTCTCACGCTCCAAACTATAGGGGACTCTTGATTTTACTCTCCCTAACGTGCAGGTAGTATCAGGGCGCGGGGTATATATACTCTGGTGAAACAGCCCTTAGTTGTGCTCGCTTCGGCAGCACATATACTAAAATTGGAACGATACAGAGAAGATTAGCATGGCCCCTGCGCAAGGATGACACGCAAATTCGTGAAGCGTTCCATATTTTTAGGCATCTTCCTCTGGGCAAAACATTAACATTTTTATACGTCAGAACGCAGCTTTACGTGTCGGGTTCAAAGTGCTACATGTAAGTGCACCTGCTAAGCTTCTCTAAGCAATGGCATGCAAACCGAGTTCTGTGCTTCTTTGCAGATGTGCTTTCTTCCGGTCTCAAGTGGTAATGTCCCCTGGGTTTTCCTTTTTCCGCACTTAGGCCTTATTCACATTATAAATTGTTAGCGCAAGCGCTGAGTGCTTTTGTAAGTGCTTTTCCAAGTGTTTTCTGAGCGATTATCGATTTTTTTAGAAGCACTTTTCTAAGCGCTTTTGTAAATGCGATTTGAGCTTTTCTTCCTGCAGACAAACAGGTAGTGAACTCTTATGACCTGGAACGAAATAGCTGTAATTATTATGTGAAGAAAGGCACTCAGAAAATCGCTTTTCAAAGCCTTTTTTTCAAGTGCTTAGCGATTTTCCTATACCTTGTATTGAAGCCCAAACGCTCAGGAAATGGTGCAGGACCCGCGTTTGTGATTGTAAAGAAAGCTCATCGCTGATGTTAAAATGCCCACATAGGAAAACATTGCACAAGCGCTTTTAAAAATCACCAGTGCTTAAAAAAAATTAAAAAGCGCTCATAGGGCTTGATTCCCTAAAACGTGATAACTGCTATCACGGTCGCACTAGCGTTTTGGATTAATTAGATGATTAAAGTCTGACACTTTGAGCCTAGAATTGTGAACCTTTTCACAATATTCTAATGGTCTGAGATTTTGATTTTGGGGTTCTCATAAGCTGTAAGCCAAAATCATCAAATTTATAACAAATATAGGCTTGAAATGTCTGGCTTTGCATGTAATGAATCCATTTCATATATTATTTTCACCTATCACTGAAATACATTTACTTTTGCACAACATTATAAGTTTTCTAAATTTTACCTGTAAGATCTTCTTCAGAGCCCCCCATCCTTAGATAAAGCTATTTAAGCAATCTTTACTGATTTCTGAATTAAAGAAAAGGATTAATTTGAATTTACAGATGGAAAAGGAATATCAAACAATATTAATATCATATTAATAAGCAAACAACTTTCTCATTTTTTTTCCATCAGTTTTTATACATTTTTACCATATATCAATAAGAATGTATCAGTCAAAATTAAACATTTTCTAAACAGTTACCCCTTTTATCTCTACCAATAAACCCAGTGTATTCATATTAATTCAAATTATTGCTCCAGTAACTGCATATTTTTGGTAAGCTGTGCTTTAGTAGTATAGTAGTATCTGTTTTCTAGTGTTGTCCGGATCATGAACGATTCGGATCTTTGATCCGAATCTATTTTGTGAGTCGAATCATCCGAATCATCAAAATGGGTGATTCGGATTGCAAAAGGGGCGGGGCCAGGAGCGACACGCCCCCTCTCAGCGGGGTCCTGGAAGCAGAGCAGAGATGGATCGCTCTGTTGGAGGGGACTCGGGGAGCCAGCCTTGCAGGGACAGGTAGAGGGGACATGGGTGCCACTGCCAGATATGTGCAGAGCACACATACTAGCTGTAATGTGCTGCTCATTATAGGCTGTCTGTTCCGTAGTTGTGCACAGTGAACACATTGGAAACTTTTGGCTCAGCTCGGCACAGTTCAGTAACTTTGCAGGCACTGTGATTGCAGCGCAATATGATCCTCCTGCACTCGCTCTAAACAGCTGCACTTATCTTCTGGGAATGCTTTGGGGAATGCTTTCTTTCACTGTGCGACGTTTCCATTCAAGGTATACAGATGAACATGTAGGTGAAATATATGTAAAGCATATGATCGCAGCATGTGGGTATTGTGTGCAAACAAACATTTCTGCTCCCTGCTCTGTCCACTCCCTGCCCTCTGTCCATCTTCTCCCCTTCTCCTGTCCTGCTAGTCATTTCACCCCCGAATGCTTCCCTTGTAAAATGATCCGAGATTCGGATCAAAGATCCGGACCTATTCAATGATCCGATTCGAATCATCCGGATCATTGAAAAGATCCGAACTTCCCATCTCTACTGTTTTCCTCCCTTTATCTGATGACCAATAGCAGTTTCACAGTACTCAGATATTACCGAATCTATTATTAACCAGCATTGATCAGGGGAAAGCGCGAACGCAGTCCCCCACTACCACAAATTATGCAGTCGAGTTTCCCGCATTTGGGGAAATCGCAGGGGTCAACCCACTCGGAGTGCAATGGATGAGCCTCACCCTGGGAGAACCACCTTCGTGATCATGGTGTCTCCCCTGCCAGGTAAGTATGAGTTGGAATCGCACGGAGGGAGGATGCTGGGCTCAGCACTGCTTACACAACACAGGGGGACTTTATGATCTGAAATAAATTAATTTTATCCGCACGGCGATTTTACACAGTTCTCATCCTCATACAATGGAAAGTCCTGCTGCTCTAACAATAAATAAAATTTAACCGCAAACATAAAATCGGTGTGAACTGGAGTCTCTCCCAGACTGCACTGCAACAATCATCATATTTGAATAAAGTGACTTCACTCAGGCAGCCACTCCCAACTCCTTATAAGGAAGAGAGGCTGTTTTGTACTTCAATGGGGAGTGATCAGTGCTCAGTTCACTAAGCAGTTTAGACTAGTCTACTGATGGTTTTTAGTCTACTGATGGTTTGGTGTAAATCAGTTGCATCAAGAAGGAATTCACTAATAATTACCAAATGTCTTAAGCTCAACACACACCAAACAATCTTGGTTGTACAGATTTACCAAATCTATGTAGTATAAGGGCCAACAGATTGAAAATACCTTGAATGATTTATTGGATAAGCTCTTATACTACATGAAACTGGTAAGATTGAACAACCAAGATTGTATGGTGTGTGTTGAGCCTTAGACCTGGTCTAAAACATTTGGTAATTAGGTGGGTAAAGCAGAGGAAATGATCAAAAGATGCAATTGGCAAACGAGTAGCTATGACTGACAGCCTTCTCCTTTGATGAGCTCTCCTCTGCATACAATTAAACTCCTGCATAATTCATTCAAAAGGTTCCATCCTCACGTCGAAAATACCTCACAGAATGACTTTACCGACATAAATCATCTGGTCGAATCTCTGTCAGAAAAAGTGGGCGTGGTTACTCCTTGTTTGCTTTGTGAATTGCATCTTTTGATCATTTACCCTGCTTTACCGACCTAATTACCGAATGTTTTAGACCAGGTCTAAAAACAGGTCTAAAACATTACACCAAACCATCAGTATACTAGTCTAAACTGCTTAGTGAATTGAGGCCAATGTTGGAACAATGTTACCAACAGTTGGGCTTCGGTAAAACGGAGTACTTCTATCGTAGGTGTGAAAATGTTTATGAATTAGCACACAAAAGTCTAAATTAATGAATGCAGTATTTTCTCGACCAGATTTTTTACCGCACATGCTTTTATGAATGATAGCCTTTGAAATGGTTCCTGGGTTTTCTTTTTTCCGCACTTATAGTAATTCTTTATCCCCTACCGTTCTCTTGTCAAGTGAAGCACTTTTCTAGGCAGCCTGGGCTCCATGTCATTTCCTACAGTGGGTGTGAAGAGAGGAATCCCCACCCACTAGATTAGCATAATTTATTCACTTTCGGCTAGTACCCAAGATGCAATAGTGGTTGCAATATTGCTCTTCTCTGCCAGGAAATTTGATTTCCAAGCCAAAATATTTAGCCCTGTCCTGTTTATTATTATTATTATAGCTTTCTGCAAGGTTCTCACGCTCCAAACTATAGGGGACTCTTGATTTTACTCTCCCTAACGTGCAGGTAGTATCAGGGCGCGGGGTATATATACTCTGGTGAAACAGCCCTTAGTTGTGCTCGCTTCGGCAGCACATATACTAAAATTGGAACGATACAGAGAAGATTAGCATGGCCCCTGCGCAAGGATGACACGCAAATTCGTGAAGCGTTCCATATTTTTAGGCATCTTCCTCTGGGCAAAACATTAACATTTTTATACGTCAGAACGCAGCTTTACGTGTCGGGTTCAAAGTGCTACATGTAAGTGCACCTGCTAAGCTTCTCTAAGCAATGGCATGCAAACCGAGTTCTGTGCTTCTTTGCAGATGTGCTTTCTTCCGGTCTCAAGTGGTAATGTCCCCTGGGTTTTCCTTTTTCCGCACTTAGGCCTTATTCACATTATAAATTGTTAGCGCAAGCGCTGAGTGCTTTTGTAAGTGCTTTTCCAAGTGTTTTCTGAGCGATTATCGATTTTTTTAGAAGCACTTTTCTAAGCGCTTTTGTAAATGCGATTTGAGCTTTTCTTCCTGCAGACAAACAGGTAGTGAACTCTTATGACCTGGAACGAAATAGCTGTAATTATTATGTGAAGAAAGGCACTCAGAAAATCGCTTTTCAAAGCCTTTTTTTCAAGTGCTTAGCGATTTTCCTATACCTTGTATTGAAGCCCAAACGCTCAGGAAATGGTGCAGGACCCGCGTTTGTGATTGTAAAGAAAGCTCATCGCTGATGTTAAAATGCCCACATAGGAAAACATTGCACAAGCGCTTTTAAAAATCACCAGTGCTTAAAAAAAATTAAAAAGCGCTCATAGGGCTTGATTCCCTAAAACGTGATAACTGCTATCACGGTCGCACTAGCGTTTTGGATTAATTAGATGATTAAAGTCTGACACTTTGAGCCTAGAATTGTGAACCTTTTCACAATATTCTAATGGTCTGAGATTTTGATTTTGGGGTTCTCATAAGCTGTAAGCCAAAATCATCAAATTTATAACAAATATAGGCTTGAAATGTCTGGCTTTGCATGTAATGAATCCATTTCATATATTATTTTCACCTATCACTGAAATACATTTACTTTTGCACAACATTATAAGTTTTCTAAATTTTACCTGTAAGATCTTCTTCAGAGCCCCCCATCCTTAGATAAAGCTATTTAAGCAATCTTTACTGATTTCTGAATTAAAGAAAAGGATTAATTTGAATTTACAGATGGAAAAGGAATATCAAACAATATTAATATCATATTAATAAGCAAACAACTTTCTCATTTTTTTTCCATCAGTTTTTATACATTTTTACCATATATCAATAAGAATGTATCAGTCAAAATTAAACATTTTCTAAACAGTTACCCCTTTTATCTCTACCAATAAACCCAGTGTATTCATATTAATTCAAATTATTGCTCCAGTAACTGCATATTTTTGGTAAGCTGTGCTTTAGTAGTATAGTAGTATCTGTTTTCTAGTGTTGTCCGGATCATGAACGATTCGGATCTTTGATCCGAATCTATTTTGTGAGTCGAATCATCCGAATCATCAAAATGGGTGATTCGGATTGCAAAAGGGGCGGGGCCAGGAGCGACACGCCCCCTCTCAGCGGGGTCCTGGAAGCAGAGCAGAGATGGATCGCTCTGTTGGAGGGGACTCGGGGAGCCAGCCTTGCAGGGACAGGTAGAGGGGACATGGGTGCCACTGCCAGATATGTGCAGAGCACACATACTAGCTGTAATGTGCTGCTCATTATAGGCTGTCTGTTCCGTAGTTGTGCACAGTGAACACATTGGAAACTTTTGGCTCAGCTCGGCACAGTTCAGTAACTTTGCAGGCACTGTGATTGCAGCGCAATATGATCCTCCTGCACTCGCTCTAAACAGCTGCACTTATCTTCTGGGAATGCTTTGGGGAATGCTTTCTTTCACTGTGCGACGTTTCCATTCAAGGTATACAGATGAACATGTAGGTGAAATATATGTAAAGCATATGATCGCAGCATGTGGGTATTGTGTGCAAACAAACATTTCTGCTCCCTGCTCTGTCCACTCCCTGCCCTCTGTCCATCTTCTCCCCTTCTCCTGTCCTGCTAGTCATTTCACCCCCGAATGCTTCCCTTGTAAAATGATCCGAGATTCGGATCAAAGATCCGGACCTATTCAATGATCCGATTCGAATCATCCGGATCATTGAAAAGATCCGAACTTCCCATCTCTACTGTTTTCCTCCCTTTATCTGATGACCAATAGCAGTTTCACAGTACTCAGATATTACCGAATCTATTATTAACCAGCATTGATCAGGGGAAAGCGCGAACGCAGTCCCCCACTACCACAAATTATGCAGTCGAGTTTCCCGCATTTGGGGAAATCGCAGGGGTCAACCCACTCGGAGTGCAATGGATGAGCCTCACCCTGGGAGAACCACCTTCGTGATCATGGTGTCTCCCCTGCCAGGTAAGTATGAGTTGGAATCGCACGGAGGGAGGATGCTGGGCTCAGCACTGCTTACACAACACAGGGGGACTTTATGATCTGAAATAAATTAATTTTATCCGCACGGCGATTTTACACAGTTCTCATCCTCATACAATGGAAAGTCCTGCTGCTCTAACAATAAATAAAATTTAACCGCAAACATAAAATCGGTGTGAACTGGAGTCTCTCCCAGACTGCACTGCAACAATCATCATATTTGAATAAAGTGACTTCACTCAGGCAGCCACTCCCAACTCCTTATAAGGAAGAGAGGCTGTTTTGTACTTCAATGGGGAGTGATCAGTGCTCAGTTCACTAAGCAGTTTAGACTAGTCTACTGATGGTTTTTAGTCTACTGATGGTTTGGTGTAAATCAGTTGCATCAAGAAGGAATTCACTAATAATTACCAAATGTCTTAAGCTCAACACACACCAAACAATCTTGGTTGTACAGATTTACCAAATCTATGTAGTATAAGGGCCAACAGATTGAAAATACCTTGAATGATTTATTGGATAAGCTCTTATACTACATGAAACTGGTAAGATTGAACAACCAAGATTGTATGGTGTGTGTTGAGCCTTAGACCTGGTCTAAAACATTTGGTAATTAGGTGGGTAAAGCAGAGGAAATGATCAAAAGATGCAATTGGCAAACGAGTAGCTATGACTGACAGCCTTCTCCTTTGATGAGCTCTCCTCTGCATACAATTAAACTCCTGCATAATTCATTCAAAAGGTTCCATCCTCACGTCGAAAATACCTCACAGAATGACTTTACCGACATAAATCATCTGGTCGAATCTCTGTCAGAAAAAGTGGGCGTGGTTACTCCTTGTTTGCTTTGTGAATTGCATCTTTTGATCATTTACCCTGCTTTACCGACCTAATTACCGAATGTTTTAGACCAGGTCTAAAAACAGGTCTAAAACATTACACCAAACCATCAGTATACTAGTCTAAACTGCTTAGTGAATTGAGGCCAATGTTGGAACAATGTTACCAACAGTTGGGCTTCGGTAAAACGGAGTACTTCTATCGTAGGTGTGAAAATGTTTATGAATTAGCACACAAAAGTCTAAATTAATGAATGCAGTATTTTCTCGACCAGATTTTTTACCGCACATGCTTTTATGAATGATAGCCTTTGAAATGGTTCCTGGGTTTTCTTTTTTCCGCACTTATAGTAATTCTTTATCCCCTACCGTTCTCTTGTCAAGTGAAGCACTTTTCTAGGCAGCCTGGGCTCCATGTCATTTCCTACAGTGGGTGTGAAGAGAGGAATCCCCACCCACTAGATTAGCATAATTTATTCACTTTCGGCTAGTACCCAACATGCAATAGTGGTTGCAATATTGCTCTTCTCTGCCAGGAAATTTGATTTCCAAGCCAAAATATTTAGCCCTGTCCTGTTTATTATTATTATTATAGCTTTCTGCAAGGTTCTCACGCTCCAAACTATAGGGGACTCTTGATTTTACTCTCCCTAACGTGCAGGTAGTATCAGGGCGCGGGGTATATATACTCTGGTGAAACAGCCCTTAGTTGTGCTCGCTTCGGCAGCACATATACTAAAATTGGAACGATACAGAGAAGATTAGCATGGCCCCTGCGCAAGGATGACACGCAAATTCGTGAAGCGTTCCATATTTTTAGGCATCTTCCTCTGGGCAAAACATTAACATTTTTATACGTCAGAACGCAGCTTTACGTGTCGGGTTCAAAGTGCTACATGTAAGTGCACCTGCTAAGCTTCTCTAAGCAATGGCATGCAAACCGAGTTCTGTGCTTCTTTGCAGATGTGCTTTCTTCCGGTCTCAAGTGGTAATGTCCCCTGGGTTTTCCTTTTTCCGCACTTAGGCCTTATTCACATTATAAATTGTTAGCGCAAGCGCTGAGTGCTTTTGTAAGTGCTTTTCCAAGTGTTTTCTGAGCGATTATCGATTTTTTTAGAAGCACTTTTCTAAGCGCTTTTGTAAATGCGATTTGAGCTTTTCTTCCTGCAGACAAACAGGTAGTGAACTCTTATGACCTGGAACGAAATAGCTGTAATTATTATGTGAAGAAAGGCACTCAGAAAATCGCTTTTCAAAGCCTTTTTTTCAAGTGCTTAGCGATTTTCCTATACCTTGTATTGAAGCCCAAACGCTCAGGAAATGGTGCAGGACCCGCGTTTGTGATTGTAAAGAAAGCTCATCGCTGATGTTAAAATGCCCACATAGGAAAACATTGCACAAGCGCTTTTAAAAATCACCAGTGCTTAAAAAAAATTAAAAAGCGCTCATAGGGCTTGATTCCCTAAAACGTGATAACTGCTATCACGGTCGCACTAGCGTTTTGGATTAATTAGATGATTAAAGTCTGACACTTTGAGCCTAGAATTGTGAACCTTTTCACAATATTCTAATGGTCTGAGATTTTGATTTTGGGGTTCTCATAAGCTGTAAGCCAAAATCATCAAATTTATAACAAATATAGGCTTGAAATGTCTGGCTTTGCATGTAATGAATCCATTTCATATATTATTTTCACCTATCACTGAAATACATTTACTTTTGCACAACATTATAAGTTTTCTAAATTTTACCTGTAAGATCTTCTTCAGAGCCCCCCATCCTTAGATAAAGCTATTTAAGCAATCTTTACTGATTTCTGAATTAAAGAAAAGGATTAATTTGAATTTACAGATGGAAAAGGAATATCAAACAATATTAATATCATATTAATAAGCAAACAACTTTCTCATTTTTTTTCCATCAGTTTTTATACATTTTTACCATATATCAATAAGAATGTATCAGTCAAAATTAAACATTTTCTAAACAGTTACCCCTTTTATCTCTACCAATAAACCCAGTGTATTCATATTAATTCAAATTATTGCTCCAGTAACTGCATATTTTTGGTAAGCTGTGCTTTAGTAGTATAGTAGTATCTGTTTTCTAGTGTTGTCCGGATCATGAACGATTCGGATCTTTGATCCGAATCTATTTTGTGAGTCGAATCATCCGAATCATCAAAATGGGTGATTCGGATTGCAAAAGGGGCGGGGCCAGGAGCGACACGCCCCCTCTCAGCGGGGTCCTGGAAGCAGAGCAGAGATGGATCGCTCTGTTGGAGGGGACTCGGGGAGCCAGCCTTGCAGGGACAGGTAGAGGGGACATGGGTGCCACTGCCAGATATGTGCAGAGCACACATACTAGCTGTAATGTGCTGCTCATTATAGGCTGTCTGTTCCGTAGTTGTGCACAGTGAACACATTGGAAACTTTTGGCTCAGCTCGGCACAGTTCAGTAACTTTGCAGGCACTGTGATTGCAGCGCAATATGATCCTCCTGCACTCGCTCTAAACAGCTGCACTTATCTTCTGGGAATGCTTTGGGGAATGCTTTCTTTCACTGTGCGACGTTTCCATTCAAGGTATACAGATGAACATGTAGGTGAAATATATGTAAAGCATATGATCGCAGCATGTGGGTATTGTGTGCAAACAAACATTTCTGCTCCCTGCTCTGTCCACTCCCTGCCCTCTGTCCATCTTCTCCCCTTCTCCTGTCCTGCTAGTCATTTCACCCCCGAATGCTTCCCTTGTAAAATGATCCGAGATTCGGATCAAAGATCCGGACCTATTCAATGATCCGATTCGAATCATCCGGATCATTGAAAAGATCCGAACTTCCCATCTCTACTGTTTTCCTCCCTTTATCTGATGACCAATAGCAGTTTCACAGTACTCAGATATTACCGAATCTATTATTAACCAGCATTGATCAGGGGAAAGCGCGAACGCAGTCCCCCACTACCACAAATTATGCAGTCGAGTTTCCCGCATTTGGGGAAATCGCAGGGGTCAACCCACTCGGAGTGCAATGGATGAGCCTCACCCTGGGAGAACCACCTTCGTGATCATGGTGTCTCCCCTGCCAGGTAAGTATGAGTTGGAATCGCACGGAGGGAGGATGCTGGGCTCAGCACTGCTTACACAACACAGGGGGACTTTATGATCTGAAATAAATTAATTTTATCCGCACGGCGATTTTACACAGTTCTCATCCTCATACAATGGAAAGTCCTGCTGCTCTAACAATAAATAAAATTTAACCGCAAACATAAAATCGGTGTGAACTGGAGTCTCTCCCAGACTGCACTGCAACAATCATCATATTTGAATAAAGTGACTTCACTCAGGCAGCCACTCCCAACTCCTTATAAGGAAGAGAGGCTGTTTTGTACTTCAATGGGGAGTGATCAGTGCTCAGTTCACTAAGCAGTTTAGACTAGTCTACTGATGGTTTTTAGTCTACTGATGGTTTGGTGTAAATCAGTTGCATCAAGAAGGAATTCACTAATAATTACCAAATGTCTTAAGCTCAACACACACCAAACAATCTTGGTTGTACAGATTTACCAAATCTATGTAGTATAAGGGCCAACAGATTGAAAATACCTTGAATGATTTATTGGATAAGCTCTTATACTACATGAAACTGGTAAGATTGAACAACCAAGATTGTATGGTGTGTGTTGAGCCTTAGACCTGGTCTAAAACATTTGGTAATTAGGTGGGTAAAGCAGAGGAAATGATCAAAAGATGCAATTGGCAAACGAGTAGCTATGACTGACAGCCTTCTCCTTTGATGAGCTCTCCTCTGCATACAATTAAACTCCTGCATAATTCATTCAAAAGGTTCCATCCTCACGTCGAAAATACCTCACAGAATGACTTTACCGACATAAATCATCTGGTCGAATCTCTGTCAGAAAAAGTGGGCGTGGTTACTCCTTGTTTGCTTTGTGAATTGCATCTTTTGATCATTTACCCTGCTTTACCGACCTAATTACCGAATGTTTTAGACCAGGTCTAAAAACAGGTCTAAAACATTACACCAAACCATCAGTATACTAGTCTAAACTGCTTAGTGAATTGAGGCCAATGTTGGAACAATGTTACCAACAGTTGGGCTTCGGTAAAACGGAGTACTTCTATCGTAGGTGTGAAAATGTTTATGAATTAGCACACAAAAGTCTAAATTAATGAATGCAGTATTTTCTCGACCAGATTTTTTACCGCACATGCTTTTATGAATGATAGCCTTTGAAATGGTTCCTGGGTTTTCTTTTTTCCGCACTTATAGTAATTCTTTATCCCCTACCGTTCTCTTGTCAAGTGAAGCACTTTTCTAGGCAGCCTGGGCTCCATGTCATTTCCTACAGTGGGTGTGAAGAGAGGAATCCCCACCCACTAGATTAGCATAATTTATTCACTTTCGGCTAGTACCCAAGATGCAATAGTGGTTGCAATATTGCTCTTCTCTGCCAGGAAATTTGATTTCCAAGCCAAAATATTTAGCCCTGTCCTGTTTATTATTATTATTATAGCTTTCTGCAAGGTTCTCACGCTCCAAACTATAGGGGACTCTTGATTTTACTCTCCCTAACGTGCAGGTAGTATCAGGGCGCGGGGTATATATACTCTGGTGAAACAGCCCTTAGTTGTGCTCGCTTCGGCAGCACATATACTAAAATTGGAACGATACAGAGAAGATTAGCATGGCCCCTGCGCAAGGATGACACGCAAATTCGTGAAGCGTTCCATATTTTTAGGCATCTTCCTCTGGGCAAAACATTAACATTTTTATACGTCAGAACGCAGCTTTACGTGTCGGGTTCAAAGTGCTACATGTAAGTGCACCTGCTAAGCTTCTCTAAGCAATGGCATGCAAACCGAGTTCTGTGCTTCTTTGCAGATGTGCTTTCTTCCGGTCTCAAGTGGTAATGTCCCCTGGGTTTTCCTTTTTCCGCACTTAGGCCTTATTCACATTATAAATTGTTAGCGCAAGCGCTGAGTGCTTTTGTAAGTGCTTTTCCAAGTGTTTTCTGAGCGATTATCGATTTTTTTAGAAGCACTTTTCTAAGCGCTTTTGTAAATGCGATTTGAGCTTTTCTTCCTGCAGACAAACAGGTAGTGAACTCTTATGACCTGGAACGAAATAGCTGTAATTATTATGTGAAGAAAGGCACTCAGAAAATCGCTTTTCAAAGCCTTTTTTTCAAGTGCTTAGCGATTTTCCTATACCTTGTATTGAAGCCCAAACGCTCAGGAAATGGTGCAGGACCCGCGTTTGTGATTGTAAAGAAAGCTCATCGCTGATGTTAAAATGCCCACATAGGAAAACATTGCACAAGCGCTTTTAAAAATCACCAGTGCTTAAAAAAAATTAAAAAGCGCTCATAGGGCTTGATTCCCTAAAACGTGATAACTGCTATCACGGTCGCACTAGCGTTTTGGATTAATTAGATGATTAAAGTCTGACACTTTGAGCCTAGAATTGTGAACCTTTTCACAATATTCTAATGGTCTGAGATTTTGATTTTGGGGTTCTCATAAGCTGTAAGCCAAAATCATCAAATTTATAACAAATATAGGCTTGAAATGTCTGGCTTTGCATGTAATGAATCCATTTCATATATTATTTTCACCTATCACTGAAATACATTTACTTTTGCACAACATTATAAGTTTTCTAAATTTTACCTGTAAGATCTTCTTCAGAGCCCCCCATCCTTAGATAAAGCTATTTAAGCAATCTTTACTGATTTCTGAATTAAAGAAAAGGATTAATTTGAATTTACAGATGGAAAAGGAATATCAAACAATATTAATATCATATTAATAAGCAAACAACTTTCTCATTTTTTTTCCATCAGTTTTTATACATTTTTACCATATATCAATAAGAATGTATCAGTCAAAATTAAACATTTTCTAAACAGTTACCCCTTTTATCTCTACCAATAAACCCAGTGTATTCATATTAATTCAAATTATTGCTCCAGTAACTGCATATTTTTGGTAAGCTGTGCTTTAGTAGTATAGTAGTATCTGTTTTCTAGTGTTGTCCGGATCATGAACGATTCGGATCTTTGATCCGAATCTATTTTGTGAGTCGAATCATCCGAATCATCAAAATGGGTGATTCGGATTGCAAAAGGGGCGGGGCCAGGAGCGACACGCCCCCTCTCAGCGGGGTCCTGGAAGCAGAGCAGAGATGGATCGCTCTGTTGGAGGGGACTCGGGGAGCCAGCCTTGCAGGGACAGGTAGAGGGGACATGGGTGCCACTGCCAGATATGTGCAGAGCACACATACTAGCTGTAATGTGCTGCTCATTATAGGCTGTCTGTTCCGTAGTTGTGCACAGTGAACACATTGGAAACTTTTGGCCTCAGCTCGGCACAGTTCAGTAACTTTGCAGGCACTGTGATTGCAGCGCAATATGATCCTCCTGCACTCGCTCTAAACAGCTGCACTTATCTTCTGGGAATGCTTTGGGGAATGCTTTCTTTCACTGTGCGACGTTTCCATTCAAGGTATACAGATGAACATGTAGGTGAAATATATGTAAAGCATATGATCGCAGCATGTGGGTATTGTGTGCAAACAAACATTTCTGCTCCCTGCTCTGTCCACTCCCTGCCCTCTGTCCATCTTCTCCCCTTCTCCTGTCCTGCTAGTCATTTCACCCCCGAATGCTTCCCTTGTAAAATGATCCGAGATTCGGATCAAAGATCCGGACCTATTCAATGATCCGATTCGAATCATCCGGATCATTGAAAAGATCCGAACTTCCCATCTCTACTGTTTTCCTCCCTTTATCTGATGACCAATAGCAGTTTCACAGTACTCAGATATTACCGAATCTATTATTAACCAGCATTGATCAGGGGAAAGCGCGAACGCAGTCTCCCACTACCACAAATTATGCAGTCGAGTTTCCCGCATTTGGGGAAATCGCAGGGGTCAACCCACTCGGAGTGCAATGGATGAGCCTCACCCTGGGAGAACCACCTTCGTGATCATGGTGTCTCCCCTGCCAGGTAAGTATGAGTTGGAATCGCACGGAGGGAGGATGCTGGGCTCAGCACTGCTTACACAACACAGGGGGACTTTATGATCTGAAATAAATTAATTTTATCCGCACGGCGATTTTACACAGTTCTCATCCTCATACAATGGAAAGTCCTGCTGCTCTAACAATAAATAAAATTTAACCGCAAACATAAAATCGGTGTGAACTGGAGTCTCTCCCAGACTGCACTGCAACAATCATCATATTTGAATAAAGTGACTTCACTCAGGCAGCCACTCCCAACTCCTTATAAGGAAGAGAGGCTGTTTTGTACTTCAATGGGGAGTGATCAGTGCTCAGTTCACTAAGCAGTTTAGACTAGTCTACTGATGGTTTTTAGTCTACTGATGGTTTGGTGTAAATCAGTTGCATCAAGAAGGAATTCACTAATAATTACCAAATGTCTTAAGCTCAACACACACCAAACAATCTTGGTTGTACAGATTTACCAAATCTATGTAGTATAAGGGCCAACAGATTGAAAATACCTTGAATGATTTATTGGATAAGCTCTTATACTACATGAAACTGGTAAGATTGAACAACCAAGATTGTATGGTGTGTGTTGAGCCTTAGACCTGGTCTAAAACATTTGGTAATTAGGTGGGTAAAGCAGAGGAAATGATCAAAAGATGCAATTGGCAAACGAGTAGCTATGACTGACAGCCTTCTCCTTTGATGAGCTCTCCTCTGCATACAATTAAACTCCTGCATAATTCATTCAAAAGGTTCCATCCTCACGTCGAAAATACCTCACAGAATGACTTTACCGACATAAATCATCTGGTCGAATCTCTGTCAGAAAAAGTGGGCGTGGTTACTCCTTGTTTGCTTTGTGAATTGCATCTTTTGATCATTTACCCTGCTTTACCGACCTAATTACCGAATGTTTTAGACCAGGTCTAAAAACAGGTCTAAAACATTACACCAAACCATCAGTATACTAGTCTAAACTGCTTAGTGAATTGAGGCCAATGTTGGAACAATGTTACCAACAGTTGGGCTTCGGTAAAACGGAGTACTTCTATCGTAGGTGTGAAAATGTTTATGAATTAGCACACAAAAGTCTAAATTAATGAATGCAGTATTTTCTCGACCAGATTTTTTACCGCACATGCTTTTATGAATGATAGCCTTTGAAATGGTTCCTGGGTTTTCTTTTTTCCGCACTTATAGTAATTCTTTATCCCCTACCGTTCTCTTGTCAAGTGAAGCACTTTTCTAGGCAGCCTGGGCTCCATGTCATTTCCTACAGTGGGTGTGAAGAGAGGAATCCCCACCCACTAGATTAGCATAATTTATTCACTTTCGGCTAGTACCCAAGATGCAATAGTGGTTGCAATATTGCTCTTCTCTGCCAGGAAATTTGATTTCCAAGCCAAAATATTTAGCCCTGTCCTGTTTATTATTATTATTATAGCTTTCTGCAAGGTTCTCACGCTCCAAACTATAGGGGACTCTTGATTTTACTCTCCCTAACGTGCAGGTAGTATCAGGGCGCGGGGTATATATACTCTGGTGAAACAGCCCTTAGTTGTGCTCGCTTCGGCAGCACATATACTAAAATTGGAACGATACAGAGAAGATTAGCATGGCCCCTGCGCAAGGATGACACGCAAATTCGTGAAGCGTTCCATATTTTTAGGCATCTTCCTCTGGGCAAAACATTAACATTTTTATACGTCAGAACGCAGCTTTACGTGTCGGGTTCAAAGTGCTACATGTAAGTGCACCTGCTAAGCTTCTCTAAGCAATGGCATGCAAACCGAGTTCTGTGCTTCTTTGCAGATGTGCTTTCTTCCGGTCTCAAGTGGTAATGTCCCCTGGGTTTTCCTTTTTCCGCACTTAGGCCTTATTCACATTATAAATTGTTAGCGCAAGCGCTGAGTGCTTTTGTAAGTGCTTTTCCAAGTGTTTTCTGAGCGATTATCGATTTTTTTAGAAGCACTTTTCTAAGCGCTTTTGTAAATGCGATTTGAGCTTTTCTTCCTGCAGACAAACAGGTAGTGAACTCTTATGACCTGGAACGAAATAGCTGTAATTATTATGTGAAGAAAGGCACTCAGAAAATCGCTTTTCAAAGCCTTTTTTTCAAGTGCTTAGCGATTTTCCTATACCTTGTATTGAAGCCCAAACGCTCAGGAAATGGTGCAGGACCCGCGTTTGTGATTGTAAAGAAAGCTCATCGCTGATGTTAAAATGCCCACATAGGAAAACATTGCACAAGCGCTTTTAAAAATCACCAGTGCTTAAAAAAAATTAAAAAGCGCTCATAGGGCTTGATTCCCTAAAACGTGATAACTGCTATCACGGTCGCACTAGCGTTTTGGATTAATTAGATGATTAAAGTCTGACACTTTGAGCCTAGAATTGTGAACCTTTTCACAATATTCTAATGGTCTGAGATTTTGATTTTGGGGTTCTCATAAGCTGTAAGCCAAAATCATCAAATTTATAACAAATATAGGCTTGAAATGTCTGGCTTTGCATGTAATGAATCCATTTCATATATTATTTTCACCTATCACTGAAATACATTTACTTTTGCACAACATTATAAGTTTTCTAAATTTTACCTGTAAGATCTTCTTCAGAGCCCCCCATCCTTAGATAAAGCTATTTAAGCAATCTTTACTGATTTCTGAATTAAAGAAAAGGATTAATTTGAATTTACAGATGGAAAAGGAATATCAAACAATATTAATATCATATTAATAAGCAAACAACTTTCTCATTTTTTTTCCATCAGTTTTTATACATTTTTACCATATATCAATAAGAATGTATCAGTCAAAATTAAACATTTTCTAAACAGTTACCCCTTTTATCTCTACCAATAAACCCAGTGTATTCATATTAATTCAAATTATTGCTCCAGTAACTGCATATTTTTGGTAAGCTGTGCTTTAGTAGTATAGTAGTATCTGTTTTCTAGTGTTGTCCGGATCATGAACGATTCGGATCTTTGATCCGAATCTATTTTGTGAGTCGAATCATCCGAATCATCAAAATGGGTGATTCGGATTGCAAAAGGGGCGGGGCCAGGAGCGACACGCCCCCTCTCAGCGGGGTCCTGGAAGCAGAGCAGAGATGGATCGCTCTGTTGGAGGGGACTCGGGGAGCCAGCCTTGCAGGGACAGGTAGAGGGGACATGGGTGCCACTGCCAGATATGTGCAGAGCACACATACTAGCTGTAATGTGCTGCTCATTATAGGCTGTCTGTTCCGTAGTTGTGCACAGTGAACACATTGGAAACTTTTGGCTCAGCTCGGCACAGTTCAGTAACTTTGCAGGCACTGTGATTGCAGCGCAATATGATCCTCCTGCACTCGCTCTAAACAGCTGCACTTATCTTCTGGGAATGCTTTGGGGAATGCTTTCTTTCACTGTGCGACGTTTCCATTCAAGGTATACAGATGAACATGTAGGTGAAATATATGTAAAGCATATGATCGCAGCATGTGGGTATTGTGTGCAAACAAACATTTCTGCTCCCTGCTCTGTCCACTCCCTGCCCTCTGTCCATCTTCTCCCCTTCTCCTGTCCTGCTAGTCATTTCACCCCCGAATGCTTCCCTTGTAAAATGATCCGAGATTCGGATCAAAGATCCGGACCTATTCAATGATCCGATTCGAATCATCCGGATCATTGAAAAGATCCGAACTTCCCATCTCTACTGTTTTCCTCCCTTTATCTGATGACCAATAGCAGTTTCACAGTACTCAGATATTACCGAATCTATTATTAACCAGCATTGATCAGGGGAAAGCGCGAACGCAGTCTCCCACTACCACAAATTATGCAGTCGAGTTTCTCGCATTTGGGGAAATCGCAGGGGTCAACCCACTCGGAGTGCAATGGATGAGCCTCACCCTGGGAGAACCACCTTCGTGATCATGGTGTCTCCCCTGCCAGGTAAGTATGAGTTGGAATCGCACGGAGGGAGGATGCTGGGCTCAGCACTGCTTACACAACACAGGGGGACTTTATGATCTGAAATAAATTAATTTTATCCGCACGGCGATTTTACACAGTTCTCATCCTCATACAATGGAAAGTCCTGCTGCTCTAACAATAAATAAAATTTAACCGCAAACATAAAATCGGTGTGAACTGGAGTCTCTCCCAGACTGCACTGCAACAATCATCATATTTGAATAAAGTGACTTCACTCAGGCAGCCACTCCCAACTCCTTATAAGGAAGAGAGGCTGTTTTGTACTTCAATGGGGAGTGATCAGTGCTCAGTTCACTAAGCAGTTTAGACTAGTCTACTGATGGTTTTTAGTCTACTGATGGTTTGGTGTAAATCAGTTGCATCAAGAAGGAATTCACTAATAATTACCAAATGTCTTAAGCTCAACACACACCAAACAATCTTGGTTGTACAGATTTACCAAATCTATGTAGTATAAGGGCCAACAGATTGAAAATACCTTGAATGATTTATTGGATAAGCTCTTATACTACATGAAACTGGTAAGATTGAACAACCAAGATTGTATGGTGTGTGTTGAGCCTTAGACCTGGTCTAAAACATTTGGTAATTAGGTGGGTAAAGCAGAGGAAATGATCAAAAGATGCAATTGGCAAACGAGTAGCTATGACTGACAGCCTTCTCCTTTGATGAGCTCTCCTCTGCATACAATTAAACTCCTGCATAATTCATTCAAAAGGTTCCATCCTCACGTCGAAAATACCTCACAGAATGACTTTACCGACATAAATCATCTGGTCGAATCTCTGTCAGAAAAAGTGGGCGTGGTTACTCCTTGTTTGCTTTGTGAATTGCATCTTTTGATCATTTACCCTGCTTTACCGACCTAATTACCGAATGTTTTAGACCAGGTCTAAAAACAGGTCTAAAACATTACACCAAACCATCAGTATACTAGTCTAAACTGCTTAGTGAATTGAGGCCAATGTTGGAACAATGTTACCAACAGTTGGGCTTCGGTAAAACGGAGTACTTCTATCGTAGGTGTGAAAATGTTTATGAATTAGCACACAAAAGTCTAAATTAATGAATGCAGTATTTTCTCGACCAGATTTTTTACCGCACATGCTTTTATGAATGATAGCCTTTGAAATGGTTCCTGGGTTTTCTTTTTTCCGCACTTATAGTAATTCTTTATCCCCTACCGTTCTCTTGTCAAGTGAAGCACTTTTCTAGGCAGCCTGGGCTCCATGTCATTTCCTACAGTGGGTGTGAAGAGAGGAATCCCCACCCACTAGATTAGCATAATTTATTCACTTTCGGCTAGTACCCAAGATGCAATAGTGGTTGCAATATTGCTCTTCTCTGCCAGGAAATTTGATTTCCAAGCCAAAATATTTAGCCCTGTCCTGTTTATTATTATAGCTTTCTGCAAGGTTCTCACGCTCCAAACTATAGGGGACTCTTGATTTTACTCTCCCTAACGTGCAGGTAGTATCAGGGCGCGGGGTATATATACTCTGGTGAAACAGCCCTTAGTTGTGCTCGCTTCGGCAGCACATATACTAAAATTGGAACGATACAGAGAAGATTAGCATGGCCCCTGCGCAAGGATGACACGCAAATTCGTGAAGCGTTCCATATTTTTAGGCATCTTCCTCTGGGCAAAACATTAACATTTTTATACGTCAGAACGCAGCTTTACGTGTCGGGTTCAAAGTGCTACATGTAAGTGCACCTGCTAAGCTTCTCTAAGCAATGGCATGCAAACCGAGTTCTGTGCTTCTTTGCAGATGTGCTTTCTTCCGGTCTCAAGTGGTAATGTCCCCTGGGTTTTCCTTTTTCCGCACTTAGGCCTTATTCACATTATAAATTGTTAGCGCAAGCGCTGAGTGCTTTTGTAAGTGCTTTTCCAAGTGTTTTCTGACCGATTATCGATTTTTTTAGAAGCACTTTTCTAAGCGCTTTTGTAAATGCGATTTGAGCTTTTCTTCCTGCAGACAAACAGGTAGTGAACTCTTATGACCTGGAACGAAATAGCTGTAATTATTATGTGAAGAAAGGCACTCAGAAAATCGCTTTTCAAAGCCTTTTTTTCAAGTGCTTAGCGATTTTCCTATACCTTGTATTGAAGCCCAAACGCTCAGGAAATGGTGCAGGACCCGCGTTTGTGATTGTAAAGAAAGCTCATCGCTGA
The DNA here is from genome assembly GCF_040937935.1 of Hyperolius riggenbachi. Taxonomy (NCBI): domain Eukaryota; kingdom Metazoa; phylum Chordata; class Amphibia; order Anura; family Hyperoliidae; genus Hyperolius; species Hyperolius riggenbachi. The sequence continues at coordinate 47,244,671 of NC_090647.1, forward strand.
TGTTAAAATGCCCACATAGGAAAACATTGCACAAGCGCTTTTAAAAATCACCAGTGCTTAAAAAAAATTAAAAAGCGCTCATAGGGCTTGATTCCCTAAAACGTGATAACTGCTATCACGGTCGCACTAGCGTTTTGGATTAATTAGATGATTAAAGTCTGACACTTTGAGCCTAGAATTGTGAACCTTTTCACAATATTCTAATGGTCTGAGATTTTGATTTTGGGGTTCTCATAAGCTGTAAGCCAAAATCATCAAATTTATAACAAATATAGGCTTGAAATGTCTGGCTTTGCATGTAATGAATCCATTTCATATATTATTTTCACCTATCACTGAAATACATTTACTTTTGCACAACATTATAAGTTTTCTAAATTTTACCTGTAAGATCTTCTTCAGAGCCCCCCATCCTTAGATAAAGCTATTTAAGCAATCTTTACTGATTTCTGAATTAAAGAAAAGGATTAATTTGAATTTACAGATGGAAAAGGAATATCAAACAATATTAATATCATATTAATAAGCAAACAACTTTCTCATTTTTTTTCCATCAGTTTTTATACATTTTTACCATATATCAATAAGAATGTATCAGTCAAAATTAAACATTTTCTAAACAGTTACCCCTTTTATCTCTACCAATAAACCCAGTGTATTCATATTAATTCAAATTATTGCTCCAGTAACTGCATATTTTTGGTAAGCTGTGCTTTAGTAGTATAGTAGTATCTGTTTTCTAGTGTTGTCCGGATCATGAACGATTCGGATCTTTGATCCGAATCTATTTTGTGAGTCGAATCATCCGAATCATCAAAATGGGTGATTCGGATTGCAAAAGGGGCGGGGCCAGGAGCGACACGCCCCCTCTCAGCGGGGTCCTGGAAGCAGAGCAGAGATGGATCGCTCTGTTGGAGGGGACTCGGGGAGCCAGCCTTGCAGGGACAGGTAGAGGGGACATGGGTGCCACTGCCAGATATGTGCAGAGCACACATACTAGCTGTAATGTGCTGCTCATTATAGGCTGTCTGTTCCGTAGTTGTGCACAGTGAACACATTGGAAACTTTTGGCTCAGCTCGGCACAGTTCAGTAACTTTGCAGGCACTGTGATTGCAGCGCAATATGATCCTCCTGCACTCGCTCTAAACAGCTGCACTTATCTTCTGGGAATGCTTTGGGGAATGCTTTCTTTCACTGTGCGACGTTTCCATTCAAGGTATACAGATGAACATGTAGGTGAAATATATGTAAAGCATATGATCGCAGCATGTGGGTATTGTGTGCAAACAAACATTTCTGCTCCCTGCTCTGTCCACTCCCTGCCCTCTGTCCATCTTCTCCCCTTCTCCTGTCCTGCTAGTCATTTCACCCCCGAATGCTTCCCTTGTAAAATGATCCGAGATTCGGATCAAAGATCCGGACCTATTCAATGATCCGATTCGAATCATCCGGATCATTGAAAAGATCCGAACTTCCCATCTCTACTGTTTTCCTCCCTTTATCTGATGACCAATAGCAGTTTCACAGTACTCAGATATTACCGAATCTATTATTAACCAGCATTGATCAGGGGAAAGCGCGAACGCAGTCTCCCACTACCACAAATTATGCAGTCGAGTTTCCCGCATTTGGGGAAATCGCAGGGGTCAACCCACTCGGAGTGCAATGGATGAGCCTCACCCTGGGAGAACCACCTTCGTGATCATGGTGTCTCCCCTGCCAGGTAAGTATGAGTTGGAATCGCACGGAGGGAGGATGCTGGGCTCAGCACTGCTTACACAACACAGGGGGACTTTATGATCTGAAATAAATTAATTTTATCCGCACGGCGATTTTACACAGTTCTCATCCTCATACAATGGAAAGTCCTGCTGCTCTAACAATAAATAAAATTTAACCGCAAACATAAAATCGGTGTGAACTGGAGTCTCTCCCAGACTGCACTGCAACAATCATCATATTTGAATAAAGTGACTTCACTCAGGCAGCCACTCCCAACTCCTTATAAGGAAGAGAGGCTGTTTTGTACTTCAATGGGGAGTGATCAGTGCTCAGTTCACTAAGCAGTTTAGACTAGTCTACTGATGGTTTTTAGCCTACTGATGGTTTGGTGTAAATCAGTTGCATCAAGAAGGAATTCACTAATAATTACCAAATGTCTTAAGCTCAACACACACCAAACAATCTTGGTTGTACAGATTTACCAAATCTATGTAGTATAAGGGCCAACAGATTGAAAATACCTTGAATGATTTATTGGATAAGCTCTTATACTACATGAAACTGGTAAGATTGAACAACCAAGATTGTATGGTGTGTGTTGAGCCTTAGACCTGGTCTAAAACATTTGGTAATTAGGTGGGTAAAGCAGAGGAAATGATCAAAAGATGCAATTGGCAAACGAGTAGCTATGACTGACAGCCTTCTCCTTTGATGAGCTCTCCTCTGCATACAATTAAACTCCTGCATAATTCATTCAAAAGGTTCCATCCTCACGTCGAAAATACCTCACAGAATGACTTTACCGACATAAATCATCTGGTCGAATCTCTGTCAGAAAAAGTGGGCGTGGTTACTCCTTGTTTGCTTTGTGAATTGCATCTTTTGATCATTTACCCTGCTTTACCGACCTAATTACCGAATGTTTTAGACCAGGTCTAAAAACAGGTCTAAAACATTACACCAAACCATCAGTATACTAGTCTAAACTGCTTAGTGAATTGAGGCCAATGTTGGAACAATGTTACCAACAGTTGGGCTTCGGTAAAACGGAGTACTTCTATCGTAGGTGTGAAAATGTTTATGAATTAGCACACAAAAGTCTAAATTAATGAATGCAGTATTTTCTCGACCAGATTTTTTACCGCACATGCTTTTATGAATGATAGCCTTTGAAATGGTTCCTGGGTTTTCTTTTTTCCGCACTTATAGTAATTCTTTATCCCCTACCGTTCTCTTGTCAAGTGAAGCACTTTTCTAGGCAGCCTGGGCTCCATGTCATTTCCTACAGTGGGTGTGAAGAGAGGAATCCCCACCCACTAGATTAGCATAATTTATTCACTTTCGGCTAGTACCCAAGATGCAATAGTGGTTGCAATATTGCTCTTCTCTGCCAGGAAATTTGATTTCCAAGCCAAAATATTTAGCCCTGTCCTGTTTATTATTATTATTATAGCTTTCTGCAAGGTTCTCACGCTCCAAACTATAGGGGACTCTTGATTTTACTCTCCCTAACGTGCAGGTAGTATCAGGGCGCGGGGTATATATACTCTGGTGAAACAGCCCTTAGTTGTGCTCGCTTCGGCAGCACATATACTAAAATTGGAACGATACAGAGAAGATTAGCATGGCCCCTGCGCAAGGATGACACGCAAATTCGTGAAGCGTTCCATATTTTTAGGCATCTTCCTCTGGGCAAAACATTAACATTTTTATACGTCAGAACGCAGCTTTACGTGTCGGGTTCAAAGTGCTACATGTAAGTGCACCTGCTAAGCTTCTCTAAGCAATGGCATGCAAACCGAGTTCTGTGCTTCTTTGCAGATGTGCTTTCTTCCGGTCTCAAGTGGTAATGTCCCCTGGGTTTTCCTTTTTCCGCACTTAGGCCTTATTCACATTATAAATTGTTAGCGCAAGCGCTGAGTGCTTTTGTAAGTGCTTTTCCAAGTGTTTTCTGAGCGATTATCGATTTTTTTAGAAGCACTTTTCTAAGCGCTTTTGTAAATGCGATTTGAGCTTTTCTTCCTGCAGACAAACAGGTAGTGAACTCTTATGACCTGGAACGAAATAGCTGTAATTATTATGTGAAGAAAGGCACTCAGAAAATCGCTTTTCAAAGCCTTTTTTTCAAGTGCTTAGCGATTTTCCTATACCTTGTATTGAAGCCCAAACGCTCAGGAAATGGTGCAGGACCCGCGTTTGTGATTGTAAAGAAAGCTCATCGCTGATGTTAAAATGCCCACATAGGAAAACATTGCACAAGCGCTTTTAAAAATCACCAGTGCTTAAAAAAAATTAAAAAGCGCTCATAGGGCTTGATTCCCTAAAACGTGATAACTGCTATCACGGTCGCACTAGCGTTTTGGATTAATTAGATGATTAAAGTCTGACACTTTGAGCCTAGAATTGTGAACCTTTTCACAATATTCTAATGGTCTGAGATTTTGATTTTGGGGTTCTCATAAGCTGTAAGCCAAAATCATCAAATTTATAACAAATATAGGCTTGAAATGTCTGGCTTTGCATGTAATGAATCCATTTCATATATTATTTTCACCTATCACTGAAATACATTTACTTTTGCACAACATTATAAGTTTTCTAAATTTTACCTGTAAGATCTTCTTCAGAGCCCCCCATCCTTAGATAAAGCTATTTAAGCAATCTTTACTGATTTCTGAATTAAAGAAAAGGATTAATTTGAATTTACAGATGGAAAAGGAATATCAAACAATATTAATATCATATTAATAAGCAAACAACTTTCTCATTTTTTTTCCATCAGTTTTTATACATTTTTACCATATATCAATAAGAATGTATCAGTCAAAATTAAACATTTTCTAAACAGTTACCCCTTTTATCTCTACCAATAAACCCAGTGTATTCATATTAATTCAAATTATTGCTCCAGTAACTGCATATTTTTGGTAAGCTGTGCTTTAGTAGTATAGTAGTATCTGTTTTCTAGTGTTGTCCGGATCATGAACGATTCGGATCTTTGATCCGAATCTATTTTGTGAGTCGAATCATCCGAATCATCAAAATGGGTGATTCGGATTGCAAAAGGGGCGGGGCCAGGAGCGACACGCCCCCTCTCAGCGGGGTCCTGGAAGCAGAGCAGAGATGGATCGCTCTGTTGGAGGGGACTCGGGGAGCCAGCCTTGCAGGGACAGGTAGAGGGGACATGGGTGCCACTGCCAGATATGTGCAGAGCACACATACTAGCTGTAATGTGCTGCTCATTATAGGCTGTCTGTTCCGTAGTTGTGCACAGTGAACACATTGGAAACTTTTGGCTCAGCTCGGCACAGTTCAGTAACTTTGCAGGCACTGTGATTGCAGCGCAATATGATCCTCCTGCACTCGCTCTAAACAGCTGCACTTATCTTCTGGGAATGCTTTGGGGAATGCTTTCTTTCACTGTGCGACGTTTCCATTCAAGGTATACAGATGAACATGTAGGTGAAATATATGTAAAGCATATGATCGCAGCATGTGGGTATTGTGTGCAAACAAACATTTCTGCTCCCTGCTCTGTCCACTCCCTGCCCTCTGTCCATCTTCTCCCCTTCTCCTGTCCTGCTAGTCATTTCACCCCCGAATGCTTCCCTTGTAAAATGATCCGAGATTCGGATCAAAGATCCGGACCTATTCAATGATCCGATTCGAATCATCCGGATCATTGAAAAGATCCGAACTTCCCATCTCTACTGTTTTCCTCCCTTTATCTGATGACCAATAGCAGTTTCACAGTACTCAGATATTACCGAATCTATTATTAACCAGCATTGATCAGGGGAAAGCGCGAACGCAGTCCCCCACTACCACAAATTATGCAGTCGAGTTTCCCGCATTTGGGGAAATCGCAGGGGTCAACCCACTCGGAGTGCAATGGATGAGCCTCACCCTGGGAGAACCACCTTCGTGATCATGGTGTCTCCCCTGCCAGGTAAGTATGAGTTGGAATCGCACGGAGGGAGGATGCTGGGCTCAGCACTGCTTACACAACACAGGGGGACTTTATGATCTGAAATAAATTAATTTTATCCGCACGGCGATTTTACACAGTTCTCATCCTCATACAATGGAAAGTCCTGCTGCTCTAACAATAAATAAAATTTAACCGCAAACATAAAATCGGTGTGAACTGGAGTCTCTCCCAGACTGCACTGCAACAATCATCATATTTGAATAAAGTGACTTCACTCAGGCAGCCACTCCCAACTCCTTATAAGGAAGAGAGGCTGTTTTGTACTTCAATGGGGAGTGATCAGTGCTCAGTTCACTAAGCAGTTTAGACTAGTCTACTGATGGTTTTTAGCCTACTGATGGTTTGGTGTAAATCAGTTGCATCAAGAAGGAATTCACTAATAATTACCAAATGTCTTAAGCTCAACACACACCAAACAATCTTGGTTGTACAGATTTACCAAATCTATGTAGTATAAGGGCCAACAGATTGAAAATACCTTGAATGATTTATTGGATAAGCTCTTATACTACATGAAACTGGTAAGATTGAACAACCAAGATTGTATGGTGTGTGTTGAGCCTTAGACCTGGTCTAAAACATTTGGTAATTAGGTGGGTAAAGCAGAGGAAATGATCAAAAGATGCAATTGGCAAACGAGTAGCTATGACTGACAGCCTTCTCCTTTGATGAGCTCTCCTCTGCATACAATTAAACTCCTGCATAATTCATTCAAAAGGTTCCATCCTCACGTCGAAAATACCTCACAGAATGACTTTACCGACATAAATCATCTGGTCGAATCTCTGTCAGAAAAAGTGGGCGTGGTTACTCCTTGTTTGCTTTGTGAATTGCATCTTTTGATCATTTACCCTGCTTTACCGACCTAATTACCGAATGTTTTAGACCAGGTCTAAAAACAGGTCTAAAACATTACACCAAACCATCAGTATACTAGTCTAAACTGCTTAGTGAATTGAGGCCAATGTTGGAACAATGTTACCAACAGTTGGGCTTCGGTAAAACGGAGTACTTCTATCGTAGGTGTGAAAATGTTTATGAATTAGCACACAAAAGTCTAAATTAATGAATGCAGTATTTTCTCGACCAGATTTTTTACCGCACATGCTTTTATGAATGATAGCCTTTGAAATGGTTCCTGGGTTTTCTTTTTTCCGCACTTATAGTAATTCTTTATCCCCTACCGTTCTCTTGTCAAGTGAAGCACTTTTCTAGGCAGCCTGGGCTCCATGTCATTTCCTACAGTGGGTGTGAAGAGAGGAATCCCCACCCACTAGATTAGCATAATTTATTCACTTTCGGCTAGTACCCAAGATGCAATAGTGGTTGCAATATTGCTCTTCTCTGCCAGGAAATTTGATTTCCAAGCCAAAATATTTAGCCCTGTCCTGTTTATTATTATTATTATAGCTTTCTGCAAGGTTCTCACGCTCCAAACTATAGGGGACTCTTGATTTTACTCTCCCTAACGTGCAGGTAGTATCAGGGCGCGGGGTATATATACTCTGGTGAAACAGCCCTTAGTTGTGCTCGCTTCGGCAGCACATATACTAAAATTGGAACGATACAGAGAAGATTAGCATGGCCCCTGCGCAAGGATGACACGCAAATTCGTGAAGCGTTCCATATTTTTAGGCATCTTCCTCTGGGCAAAACATTAACATTTTTATACGTCAGAACGCAGCTTTACGTGTCGGGTTCAAAGTGCTACATGTAAGTGCACCTGCTAAGCTTCTCTAAGCAATGGCATGCAAACCGAGTTCTGTGCTTCTTTGCAGATGTGCTTTCTTCCGGTCTCAAGTGGTAATGTCCCCTGGGTTTTCCTTTTTCCGCACTTAGGCCTTATTCACATTATAAATTGTTAGCGCAAGCGCTGAGTGCTTTTGTAAGTGCTTTTCCAAGTGTTTTCTGAGCGATTATCGATTTTTTTAGAAGCACTTTTCTAAGCGCTTTTGTAAATGCGATTTGAGCTTTTCTTCCTGCAGACAAACAGGTAGTGAACTCTTATGACCTGGAACGAAATAGCTGTAATTATTATGTGAAGAAAGGCACTCAGAAAATCGCTTTTCAAAGCCTTTTTTTCAAGTGCTTAGCGATTTTCCTATACCTTGTATTGAAGCCCAAACGCTCAGGAAATGGTGCAGGACCCGCGTTTGTGATTGTAAAGAAAGCTCATCGCTGATGTTAAAATGCCCACATAGGAAAACATTGCACAAGCGCTTTTAAAAATCACCAGTGCTTAAAAAAAATTAAAAAGCGCTCATAGGGCTTGATTCCCTAAAACGTGATAACTGCTATCACGGTCGCACTAGCGTTTTGGATTAATTAGATGATTAAAGTCTGACACTTTGAGCCTAGAATTGTGAACCTTTTCACAATATTCTAATGGTCTGAGATTTTGATTTTGGGGTTCTCATAAGCTGTAAGCCAAAATCATCAAATTTATAACAAATATAGGCTTGAAATGTCTGGCTTTGCATGTAATGAATCCATTTCATATATTATTTTCACCTATCACTGAAATACATTTACTTTTGCACAACATTATAAGTTTTCTAAATTTTACCTGTAAGATCTTCTTCAGAGCCCCCCATCCTTAGATAAAGCTATTTAAGCAATCTTTACTGATTTCTGAATTAAAGAAAAGGATTAATTTGAATTTACAGATGGAAAAGGAATATCAAACAATATTAATATCATATTAATAAGCAAACAACTTTCTCATTTTTTTTCCATCAGTTTTTATACATTTTTACCATATATCAATAAGAATGTATCAGTCAAAATTAAACATTTTCTAAACAGTTACCCCTTTTATCTCTACCAATAAACCCAGTGTATTCATATTAATTCAAATTATTGCTCCAGTAACTGCATATTTTTGGTAAGCTGTGCTTTAGTAGTATAGTAGTATCTGTTTTCTAGTGTTGTCCGGATCATGAACGATTCGGATCTTTGATCCGAATCTATTTTGTGAGTCGAATCATCCGAATCATCAAAATGGGTGATTCGGATTGCAAAAGGGGCGGGGCCAGGAGCGACACGCCCCCTCTCAGCGGGGTCCTGGAAGCAGAGCAGAGATGGATCGCTCTGTTGGAGGGGACTCGGGGAGCCAGCCTTGCAGGGACAGGTAGAGGGGACATGGGTGCCACTGCCAGATATGTGCAGAGCACACATACTAGCTGTAATGTGCTGCTCATTATAGGCTGTCTGTTCCGTAGTTGTGCACAGTGAACACATTGGAAACTTTTGGCTCAGCTCGGCACAGTTCAGTAACTTTGCAGGCACTGTGATTGCAGCGCAATATGATCCTCCTGCACTCGCTCTAAACAGCTGCACTTATCTTCTGGGAATGCTTTGGGGAATGCTTTCTTTCACTGTGCGACGTTTCCATTCAAGGTATACAGATGAACATGTAGGTGAAATATATGTAAAGCATATGATCGCAGCATGTGGGTATTGTGTGCAAACAAACATTTCTGCTCCCTGCTCTGTCCACTCCCTGCCCTCTGTCCATCTTCTCCCCTTCTCCTGTCCTGCTAGTCATTTCACCCCCGAATGCTTCCCTTGTAAAATGATCCGAGATTCGGATCAAAGATCCGGACCTATTCAATGATCCGATTCGAATCATCCGGATCATTGAAAAGATCCGAACTTCCCATCTCTACTGTTTTCCTCCCTTTATCTGATGACCAATAGCAGTTTCACAGTACTCAGATATTACCGAATCTATTATTAACCAGCATTGATCAGGGGAAAGCGCGAACGCAGTCCCCCACTACCACAAATTATGCAGTCGAGTTTCCCGCATTTGGGGAAATCGCAGGGGTCAACCCACTCGGAGTGCAATGGATGAGCCTCACCCTGGGAGAACCACCTTCGTGATCATGGTGTCTCCCCTGCCAGGTAAGTATGAGTTGGAATCGCATGGAGGGAGGATGCTGGGCTCAGCACTGCTTACACAACACAGGGGGACTTTATGATCTGAAATAAATTAATTTTATCCGCACGGCGATTTTACACAGTTCTCATCCTCATACAATGGAAAGTCCTGCTGCTCTAACAATAAATAAAATTTAACCGCAAACATAAAATCGGTGTGAACTGGAGTCTCTCCCAGACTGCACTGCAACAATCATCATATTTGAATAAAGTGACTTCACTCAGGCAGCCACTCCCAACTCCTTATAAGGAAGAGAGGCTGTTTTGTACTTCAATGGGGAGTGATCAGTGCTCAGTTCACTAAGCAGTTTAGACTAGTCTACTGATGGTTTTTAGTCTACTGATGGTTTGGTGTAAATCAGTTGCATCAAGAAGGAATTCACTAATAATTACCAAATGTCTTAAGCTCAACACACACCAAACAATCTTGGTTGTACAGATTTACCAAATCTATGTAGTATAAGGGCCAACAGATTGAAAATACCTTGAATGATTTATTGGATAAGCTCTTATACTACATGAAACTGGTAAGATTGAACAACCAAGATTGTATGGTGTGTGTTGAGCCTTAGACCTGGTCTAAAACATTTGGTAATTAGGTGGGTAAAGCAGAGGAAATGATCAAAAGATGCAATTGGCAAACGAGTAGCTATGACTGACAGCCTTCTCCTTTGATGAGCTCTCCTCTGCATACAATTAAACTCCTGCATAATTCATTCAAAAGGTTCCATCCTCACGTCGAAAATACCTCACAGAATGACTTTACCGACATAAATCATCTGGTCGAATCTCTGTCAGAAAAAGTGGGCGTGGTTACTCCTTGTTTGCTTTGTGAATTGCATCTTTTGATCATTTACCCTGCTTTACCGACCTAATTACCGAATGTTTTAGACCAGGTCTAAAAACAGGTCTAAAACATTACACCAAACCATCAGTATACTAGTCTAAACTGCTTAGTGAATTGAGGCCAATGTTGGAACAATGTTACCAACAGTTGGGCTTCGGTAAAACGGAGTACTTCTATCGTAGGTGTGAAAATGTTTATGAATTAGCACACAAAAGTCTAAATTAATGAATGCAGTATTTTCTCGACCAGATTTTTTACCGCACATGCTTTTATGAATGATAGCCTTTGAAATGGTTCCTGGGTTTTCTTTTTTCCGCACTTATAGTAATTCTTTATCCCCTACCGTTCTCTTGTCAAGTGAAGCACTTTTCTAGGCAGCCTGGGCTCCATGTCATTTCCTACAGTGGGTGTGAAGAGAGGAATCCCCACCCACTAGATTAGCATAATTTATTCACTTTCGGCTAGTACCCAAGATGCAATAGTGGTTGCAATATTGCTCTTCTCTGCCAGGAAATTTGATTTCCAAGCCAAAATATTTAGCCCTGTCCTGTTTATTATTATTATTATAGCTTTCTGCAAGGTTCTCACGCTCCAAACTATAGGGGACTCTTGATTTTACTCTCCCTAACGTGCAGGTAGTATCAGGGCGCGGGGTATATATACTCTGGTGAAACAGCCCTTAGTTGTGCTCGCTTCGGCAGCACATATACTAAAATTGGAACGATACAGAGAAGATTAGCATGGCCCCTGCGCAAGGATGACACGCAAATTCGTGAAGCGTTCCATATTTTTAGGCATCTTCCTCTGGGCAAAACATTAACATTTTTATACGTCAGAACGCAGCTTTACGTGTCGGGTTCAAAGTGCTACATGTAAGTGCACCTGCTAAGCTTCTCTAAGCAATGGCATGCAAACCGAGTTCTGTGCTTCTTTGCAGATGTGCTTTCTTCCGGTCTCAAGTGGTAATGTCCCCTGGGTTTTCCTTTTTCCGCACTTAGGCCTTATTCACATTATAAATTGTTAGCGCAAGCGCTGAGTGCTTTTGTAAGTGCTTTTCCAAGTGTTTTCTGAGCGATTATCGATTTTTTTAGAAGCACTTTTCTAAGCGCTTTTGTAAATGCGATTTGAGCTTTTCTTCCTGCAGACAAACAGGTAGTGAACTCTTATGACCTGGAACGAAATAGCTGTAATTATTATGTGAAGAAAGGCACTCAGAAAATCGCTTTTCAAAGCCTTTTTTTCAAGTGCTTAGCGATTTTCCTATACCTTGTATTGAAGCCCAAACGCTCAGGAAATGGTGCAGGACCCGCGTTTGTGATTGTAAAGAAAGCTCATCGCTGATGTTAAAATGCCCACATAGGAAAACATTGCACAAGCGCTTTTAAAAATCACCAGTGCTTAAAAAAAATTAAAAAGCGCTCATAGGGCTTGATTCCCTAAAACGTGATAACTGCTATCACGGTCGCACTAGCGTTTTGGATTAATTAGATGATTAAAGTCTGACACTTTGAGCCTAGAATTGTGAACCTTTTCACAATATTCTAATGGTCTGAGATTTTGATTTTGGGGTTCTCATAAGCTGTAAGCCAAAATCATCAAATTTATAACAAATATAGGCTTGAAATGTCTGGCTTTGCATGTAATGAATCCATTTCATATATTATTTTCACCTATCACTGAAATACATTTACTTTTGCACAACATTATAAGTTTTCTAAATTTTACCTGTAAGATCTTCTTCAGAGCCCCCCATCCTTAGATAAAGCTATTTAAGCAATCTTTACTGATTTCTGAATTAAAGAAAAGGATTAATTTGAATTTACAGATGGAAAAGGAATATCAAACAATATTAATATCATATTAATAAGCAAACAACTTTCTCATTTTTTTTCCATCAGTTTTTATACATTTTTACCATATATCAATAAGAATGTATCAGTCAAAATTAAACATTTTCTAAACAGTTACCCCTTTTATCTCTACCAATAAACCCAGTGTATTCATATTAATTCAAATTATTGCTCCAGTAACTGCATATTTTTGGTAAGCTGTGCTTTAGTAGTATAGTAGTATCTGTTTTCTAGTGTTGTCCGGATCATGAACGATTCGGATCTTTGATCCGAATCTATTTTGTGAGTCGAATCATCCGAATCATCAAAATGGGTGATTCGGATTGCAAAAGGGGCGGGGCCAGGAGCGACACGCCCCCTCTCAGCGGGGTCCTGGAAGCAGAGCAGAGATGGATCGCTCTGTTGGAGGGGACTCGGGGAGCCAGCCTTGCAGGGACAGGTAGAGGGGACATGGGTGCCACTGCCAGATATGTGCAGAGCACACATACTAGCTGTAATGTGCTGCTCATTATAGGCTGTCTGTTCCGTAGTTGTGCACAGTGAACACATTGGAAACTTTTGGCTCAGCTCGGCACAGTTCAGTAACTTTGCAGGCACTGTGATTGCAGCGCAATATGATCCTCCTGCACTCGCTCTAAACAGCTGCACTTATCTTCTGGGAATGCTTTGGGGAATGCTTTCTTTCACTGTGCGACGTTTCCATTCAAGGTATACAGATGAACATGTAGGTGAAATATATGTAAAGCATATGATCGCAGCATGTGGGTATTGTGTGCAAACAAACATTTCTGCTCCCTGCTCTGTCCACTCCCTGCCCTCTGTCCATCTTCTCCCCTTCTCCTGTCCTGCTAGTCATTTCACCCCCGAATGCTTCCCTTGTAAAATGATCCGAGATTCGGATCAAAGATCCGGACCTATTCAATGATCCGATTCGAATCATCCGGATCATTGAAAAGATCCGAACTTCCCATCTCTACTGTTTTCCTCCCTTTATCTGATGACCAATAGCAGTTTCACAGTACTCAGATATTACCGAATCTATTATTAACCAGCATTGATCAGGGGAAAGCGCGAACGCAGTCCCCCACTACCACAAATTATGCAGTCGAGTTTCCCGCATTTGGGGAAATCGCAGGGGTCAACCCACTCGGAGTGCAATGGATGAGCCTCACCCTGGGAGAACCACCTTCGTGATCATGGTGTCTCCCCTGCCAGGTAAGTATGAGTTGGAATCGCATGGAGGGAGGATGCTGGGCTCAGCACTGCTTACACAACACAGGGGGACTTTATGATCTGAAATAAATTAATTTTATCCGCACGGCGATTTTACACAGTTCTCATCCTCATACAATGGAAAGTCCTGCTGCTCTAACAATAAATAAAATTTAACCGCAAACATAAAATCGGTGTGAACTGGAGTCTCTCCCAGACTGCACTGCAACAATCATCATATTTGAATAAAGTGACTTCACTCAGGCAGCCACTCCCAACTCCTTATAAGGAAGAGAGGCTGTTTTGTACTTCAATGGGGAGTGATCAGTGCTCAGTTCACTAAGCAGTTTAGACTAGTCTACTGATGGTTTTTAGTCTACTGATGGTTTGGTGTAAATCAGTTGCATCAAGAAGGAATTCACTAATAATTACCAAATGTCTTAAGCTCAACACACACCAAACAATCTTGGTTGTACAGATTTACCAAATCTATGTAGTATAAGGGCCAACAGATTGAAAATACCTTGAATGATTTATTGGATAAGCTCTTATACTACATGAAACTGGTAAGATTGAACAACCAAGATTGTATGGTGTGTGTTGAGCCTTAGACCTGGTCTAAAACATTTGGTAATTAGGTGGGTAAAGCAGAGGAAATGATCAAAAGATGCAATTGGCAAACGAGTAGCTATGACTGACAGCCTTCTCCTTTGATGAGCTCTCCTCTGCATACAATTAAACTCCTGCATAATTCATTCAAAAGGTTCCATCCTCACGTCGAAAATACCTCACAGAATGACTTTACCGACATAAATCATCTGGTCGAATCTCTGTCAGAAAAAGTGGGCGTGGTTACTCCTTGTTTGCTTTGTGAATTGCATCTTTTGATCATTTACCCTGCTTTACCGACCTAATTACCGAATGTTTTAGACCAGGTCTAAAAACAGGTCTAAAACATTACACCAAACCATCAGTATACTAGTCTAAACTGCTTAGTGAATTGAGGCCAATGTTGGAACAATGTTACCAACAGTTGGGCTTCGGTAAAACGGAGTACTTCTATCGTAGGTGTGAAAATGTTTATGAATTAGCACACAAAAGTCTAAATTAATGAATGCAGTATTTTCTCGACCAGATTTTTTACCGCACATGCTTTTATGAATGATAGCCTTTGAAATGGTTCCTGGGTTTTCTTTTTTCCGCACTTATAGTAATTCTTTATCCCCTACCGTTCTCTTGTCAAGTGAAGCACTTTTCTAGGCAGCCTGGGCTCCATGTCATTTCCTACAGTGGGTGTGAAGAGAGGAATCCCCACCCACTAGATTAGCATAATTTATTCACTTTCGGCTAGTACCCAAGATGCAATAGTGGTTGCAATATTGCTCTTCTCTGCCAGGAAATTTGATTTCCAAGCCAAAATATTTAGCCCTGTCCTGTTTATTATTATTATTATAGCTTTCTGCAAGGTTCTCACGCTCCAAACTATAGGGGACTCTTGATTTTACTCTCCCTAACGTGCAGGTAGTATCAGGGCGCGGGGTATATATACTCTGGTGAAACAGCCCTTAGTTGTGCTCGCTTCGGCAGCACATATACTAAAATTGGAACGATACAGAGAAGATTAGCATGGCCCCTGCGCAAGGATGACACGCAAATTCGTGAAGCGTTCCATATTTTTAGGCATCTTCCTCTGGGCAAAACATTAACATTTTTATACGTCAGAACGCAGCTTTACGTGTCGGGTTCAAAGTGCTACATGTAAGTGCACCTGCTAAGCTTCTCTAAGCAATGGCATGCAAACCGAGTTCTGTGCTTCTTTGCAGATGTGCTTTCTTCCGGTCTCAAGTGGTAATGTCCCCTGGGTTTTCCTTTTTCCGCACTTAGGCCTTATTCACATTATAAATTGTTAGCGCAAGCGCTGAGTGCTTTTGTAAGTGCTTTTCCAAGTGTTTTCTGAGCGATTATCGATTTTTTTAGAAGCACTTTTCTAAGCGCTTTTGTAAATGCGATTTGAGCTTTTCTTCCTGCAGACAAACAGGTAGTGAACTCTTATGACCTGGAACGAAATAGCTGTAATTATTATGTGAAGAAAGGCACTCAGAAAATCGCTTTTCAAAGCCTTTTTTTCAAGTGCTTAGCGATTTTCCTATACCTTGTATTGAAGCCCAAACGCTCAGGAAATGGTGCAGGACCCGCGTTTGTGATTGTAAAGAAAGCTCATCGCTGATGTTAAAATGCCCACATAGGAAAACATTGCACAAGCGCTTTTAAAAATCACCAGTGCTTAAAAAAAATTAAAAAGCGCTCATAGGGCTTGATTCCCTAAAACGTGATAACTGCTATCACGGTCGCACTAGCGTTTTGGATTAATTAGATGATTAAAGTCTGACACTTTGAGCCTAGAATTGTGAACCTTTTCACAATATTCTAATGGTCTGAGATTTTGATTTTGGGGTTCTCATAAGCTGTAAGCCAAAATCATCAAATTTATAACAAATATAGGCTTGAAATGTCTGGCTTTGCATGTAATGAATCCATTTCATATATTATTTTCACCTATCACTGAAATACATTTACTTTTGCACAACATTATAAGTTTTCTAAATTTTACCTGTAAGATCTTCTTCAGAGCCCCCCATCCTTAGATAAAGCTATTTAAGCAATCTTTACTGATTTCTGAATTAAAGAAAAGGATTAATTTGAATTTACAGATGGAAAAGGAATATCAAACAATATTAATATCATATTAATAAGCAAACAACTTTCTCATTTTTTTTCCATCAGTTTTTATACATTTTTACCATATATCAATAAGAATGTATCAGTCAAAATTAAACATTTTCTAAACAGTTACCCCTTTTATCTCTACCAATAAACCCAGTGTATTCATATTAATTCAAATTATTGCTCCAGTAACTGCATATTTTTGGTAAGCTGTGCTTTAGTAGTATAGTAGTATCTGTTTTCTAGTGTTGTCCGGATCATGAACGATTCGGATCTTTGATCCGAATCTATTTTGTGAGTCGAATCATCCGAATCATCAAAATGGGTGATTCGGATTGCAAAAGGGGCGGGGCCAGGAGCGACACGCCCCCTCTCAGCGGGGTCCTGGAAGCAGAGCAGAGATGGATCGCTCTGTTGGAGGGGACTCGGGGAGCCAGCCTTGCAGGGACAGGTAGAGGGGACATGGGTGCCACTGCCAGATATGTGCAGAGCACACATACTAGCTGTAATGTGCTGCTCATTATAGGCTGTCTGTTCCGTAGTTGTGCACAGTGAACACATTGGAAACTTTTGGCTCAGCTCGGCACAGTTCAGTAACTTTGCAGGCACTGTGATTGCAGCGCAATATGATCCTCCTGCACTCGCTCTAAACAGCTGCACTTATCTTCTGGGAATGCTTTGGGGAATGCTTTCTTTCACTGTGCGACGTTTCCATTCAAGGTATACAGATGAACATGTAGGTGAAATATATGTAAAGCATATGATCGCAGCATGTGGGTATTGTGTGCAAACAAACATTTCTGCTCCCTGCTCTGTCCACTCCCTGCCCTCTGTCCATCTTCTCCCCTTCTCCTGTCCTGCTAGTCATTTCACCCCCGAATGCTTCCCTTGTAAAATGATCCGAGATTCGGATTAAAGATCCGGACCTATTCAATGATCCGATTCGAATCATCCGGATCATTGAAAAGATCCGAACTTCCCATCTCTACTGTTTTCCTCCCTTTATCTGATGACCAATAGCAGTTTCACAGTACTCAGATATTACCGAATCTATTATTAACCAGCATTGATCAGGGGAAAGCGCGAACGCAGTCCCCCACTACCACAAATTATGCAGTCGAGTTTCCCGCATTTGGGGAAATCGCAGGGGTCAACCCACTCGGAGTGCAATGGATGAGCCTCACCCTGGGAGAACCACCTTCATGATCATGGTGTCTCCCCTGCCAGGTAAGTATGAGTTGGAATCGCACGGAGGGAGGATGCTGGGCTCAGCACTGCTTACACAACACAGGGGGACTTTATGATCTGAAATAAATTAATTTTATCCGCACGGCGATTTTACACAGTTCTCATCCTCATACAATGGAAAGTCCTGCTGCTCTAACAATAAATAAAATTTAACCGCAAACATAAAATCGGTGTGAACTGGAGTCTCTCCCAGACTGCACTGCAACAATCATCATATTTGAATAAAGTGACTTCACTCAGGCAGCCACTCCCAACTCCTTATAAGGAAGAGAGGCTGTTTTGTACTTCAATGGGGAGTGATCAGTGCTCAGTTCACTAAGCAGTTTAGACTAGTCTACTGATGGTTTTTAGTCTACTGATGGTTTGGTGTAAATCAGTTGCATCAAGAAGGAATTCACTAATAATTACCAAATGTCTTAAGCTCAACACACACCAAACAATCTTGGTTGTACAGATTTACCAAATCTATGTAGTATAAGGGCCAACAGATTGAAAATACCTTGAATGATTTATTGGATAAGCTCTTATACTACATGAAACTGGTAAGATTGAACAACCAAGATTGTATGGTGTGTGTTGAGCCTTAGACCTGGTCTAAAACATTTGGTAATTAGGTGGGTAAAGCAGAGGAAATGATCAAAAGATGCAATTGGCAAACGAGTAGCTATGACTGACAGCCTTCTCCTTTGATGAGCTCTCCTCTGCATACAATTAAACTCCTGCATAATTCATTCAAAAGGTTCCATCCTCACGTCGAAAATACCTCACAGAATGACTTTACCGACATAAATCATCTGGTCGAATCTCTGTCAGAAAAAGTGGGCGTGGTTACTCCTTGTTTGCTTTGTGAATTGCATCTTTTGATCATTTACCCTGCTTTACCGACCTAATTACCGAATGTTTTAGACCAGGTCTAAAAACAGGTCTAAAACATTACACCAAACCATCAGTATACTAGTCTAAACTGCTTAGTGAATTGAGGCCAATGTTGGAACAATGTTACCAACAGTTGGGCTTCGGTAAAACGGAGTACTTCTATCGTAGGTGTGAAAATGTTTATGAATTAGCACACAAAAGTCTAAATTAATGAATGCAGTATTTTCTCGACCAGATTTTTTACCGCACATGCTTTTATGAATGATAGCCTTTGAAATGGTTCCTGGGTTTTCTTTTTTCCGCACTTATAGTAATTCTTTATCCCCTACCGTTCTCTTGTCAAGTGAAGCACTTTTCTAGGCAGCCTGGGCTCCATGTCATTTCCTACAGTGGGTGTGAAGAGAGGAATCCCCACCCACTAGATTAGCATAATTTATTCACTTTCGGCTAGTACCCAAGATGCAATAGTGGTTGCAATATTGCTCTTCTCTGCCAGGAAATTTGATTTCCAAGCCAAAATATTTAGCCCTGTCCTGTTTATTATTATTATTATAGCTTTCTGCAAGGTTCTCACGCTCCAAACTATAGGGGACTCTTGATTTTACTCTCCCTAACGTGCAGGTAGTATCAGGGCGCGGGGTATATATACTCTGGTGAAACAGCCCTTAGTTGTGCTCGCTTCGGCAGCACATATACTAAAATTGGAACGATACAGAGAAGATTAGCATGGCCCCTGCGCAAGGATGACACGCAAATTCGTGAAGCGTTCCATATTTTTAGGCATCTTCCTCTGGGCAAAACATTAACATTTTTATACGTCAGAACGCAGCTTTACGTGTCGGGTTCAAAGTGCTACATGTAAGTGCACCTGCTAAGCTTCTCTAAGCAATGGCATGCAAACCGAGTTCTGTGCTTCTTTGCAGATGTGCTTTCTTCCGGTCTCAAGTGGTAATGTCCCCTGGGTTTTCCTTTTTCCGCACTTAGGCCTTATTCACATTATAAATTGTTAGCGCAAGCGCTGAGTGCTTTTGTAAGTGCTTTTCCAAGTGTTTTCTGAGCGATTATCGATTTTTTTAGAAGCACTTTTCTAAGCGCTTTTGTAAATGCGATTTGAGCTTTTCTTCCTGCAGACAAACAGGTAGTGAACTCTTATGACCTGGAACGAAATAGCTGTAATTATTATGTGAAGAAAGGCACTCAGAAAATCGCTTTTCAAAGCCTTTTTTTCAAGTGCTTAGCGATTTTCCTATACCTTGTATTGAAGCCCAAACGCTCAGGAAATGGTGCAGGACCCGCGTTTGTGATTGTAAAGAAAGCTCATCGCTGATGTTAAAATGCCCACATAGGAAAACATTGCACAAGCGCTTTTAAAAATCACCAGTGCTTAAAAAAAATTAAAAAGCGCTCATAGGGCTTGATTCCCTAAAACGTGATAACTGCTATCACGGTCGCACTAGCGTTTTGGATTAATTAGATGATTAAAGTCTGACACTTTGAGCCTAGAATTGTGAACCTTTTCACAATATTCTAATGGTCTGAGATTTTGATTTTGGGGTTCTCATAAGCTGTAAGCCAAAATCATCAAATTTATAACAAATATAGGCTTGAAATGTCTGGCTTTGCATGTAATGAATCCATTTCATATATTATTTTCACCTATCACTGAAATACATTTACTTTTGCACAACATTATAAGTTTTCTAAATTTTACCTGTAAGATCTTCTTCAGAGCCCCCCATCCTTAGATAAAGCTATTTAAGCAATCTTTACTGATTTCTGAATTAAAGAAAAGGATTAATTTGAATTTACAGATGGAAAAGGAATATCAAACAATATTAATATCATATTAATAAGCAAACAACTTTCTCATTTTTTTTCCATCAGTTTTTATACATTTTTACCATATATCAATAAGAATGTATCAGTCAAAATTAAACATTTTCTAAACAGTTACCCCTTTTATCTCTACCAATAAACCCAGTGTATTCATATTAATTCAAATTATTGCTCCAGTAACTGCATATTTTTGGTAAGCTGTGCTTTAGTAGTATAGTAGTATCTGTTTTCTAGTGTTGTCCGGATCATGAACGATTCGGATCTTTGATCCGAATCTATTTTGTGAGTCGAATCATCCGAATCATCAAAATGGGTGATTCGGATTGCAAAAGGGGCGGGGCCAGGAGCGACACGCCCCCTCTCAGCGGGGTCCTGGAAGCAGAGCAGAGATGGATCGCTCTGTTGGAGGGGACTCGGGGAGCCAGCCTTGCAGGGACAGGTAGAGGGGACATGGGTGCCACTGCCAGATATGTGCAGAGCACACATACTAGCTGTAATGTGCTGCTCATTATAGGCTGTCTGTTCCGTAGTTGTGCACAGTGAACACATTGGAAACTTTTGGCTCAGCTCGGCACAGTTCAGTAACTTTGCAGGCACTGTGATTGCAGCGCAATATGATCCTCCTGCACTCGCTCTAAACAGCTGCACTTATCTTCTGGGAATGCTTTGGGGAATGCTTTCTTTCACTGTGCGACGTTTCCATTCAAGGTATACAGATGAACATGTAGGTGAAATATATGTAAAGCATATGATCGCAGCATGTGGGTATTGTGTGCAAACAAACATTTCTGCTCCCTGCTCTGTCCACTCCCTGCCCTCTGTCCATCTTCTCCCCTTCTCCTGTCCTGCTAGTCATTTCACCCCCGAATGCTTCCCTTGTAAAATGATCCGAGATTCGGATCAAAGATCCGGACCTATTCAATGATCCGATTCGAATCATCCGGATCATTGAAAAGATCCGAACTTCCCATCTCTACTGTTTTCCTCCCTTTATCTGATGACCAATAGCAGTTTCACAGTACTCAGATATTACCGAATCTATTATTAACCAGCATTGATCAGGGGAAAGCGCGAACGCAGTCCCCCACTACCACAAATTATGCAGTCGAGTTTCCCGCATTTGGGGAAATCGCAGGGGTCAACCCACTCGGAGTGCAATGGATGAGCCTCACCCTGGGAGAACCACCTTCGTGATCATGGTGTCTCCCCTGCCAGGTAAGTATGAGTTGGAATCGCATGGAGGGAGGATGCTGGGCTCAGCACTGCTTACACAACACAGGGGGACTTTATGATCTGAAATAAATTAATTTTATCCGCACGGCGATTTTACACAGTTCTCATCCTCATACAATGGAAAGTCCTGCTGCTCTAACAATAAATAAAATTTAACCGCAAACATAAAATCGGTGTGAACTGGAGTCTCTCCCAGACTGCACTGCAACAATCATCATATTTGAATAAAGTGACTTCACTCAGGCAGCCACTCCCAACTCCTTATAAGGAAGAGAGGCTGTTTTGTACTTCAATGGGGAGTGATCAGTGCTCAGTTCACTAAGCAGTTTAGACTAGTCTACTGATGGTTTTTAGTCTACTGATGGTTTGGTGTAAATCAGTTGCATCAAGAAGGAATTCACTAATAATTACCAAATGTCTTAAGCTCAACACACACCAAAAAATCTTGGTTGTACAGATTTACCAAATCTATGTAGTATAAGGGCCAACAGATTGAAAATACCTTGAATGATTTATTGGATAAGCTCTTATACTACATGAAACTGGTAAGATTGAACAACCAAGATTGTATGGTGTGTGTTGAGCCTTAGACCTGGTCTAAAACATTTGGTAATTAGGTGGGTAAAGCAGAGGAAATGATCAAAAGATGCAATTGGCAAACGAGTAGCTATGACTGACAGCCTTCTCCTTTGATGAGCTCTCCTCTGCATACAATTAAACTCCTGCATAATTCATTCAAAAGGTTCCATCCTCACGTCGAAAATACCTCACAGAATGACTTTACCGACATAAATCATCTGGTCGAATCTCTGTCAGAAAAAGTGGGCGTGGTTACTCCTTGTTTGCTTTGTGAATTGCATCTTTTGATCATTTACCCTGCTTTACCGACCTAATTACCGAATGTTTTAGACCAGGTCTAAAAACAGGTCTAAAACATTACACCAAACCATCAGTATACTAGTCTAAACTGCTTAGTGAATTGAGGCCAATGTTGGAACAATGTTACCAACAGTTGGGCTTCGGTAAAACGGAGTACTTCTATCGTAGGTGTGAAAATGTTTATGAATTAGCACACAAAAGTCTAAATTAATGAATGCAGTATTTTCTCGACCAGATTTTTTACCGCACATGCTTTTATGAATGATAGCCTTTGAAATGGTTCCTGGGTTTTCTTTTTTCCGCACTTATAGTAATTCTTTATCCCCTACCGTTCTCTTGTCAAGTGAAGCACTTTTCTAGGCAGCCTGGGCTCCATGTCATTTCCTACAGTGGGTGTGAAGAGAGGAATCCCCACCCACTAGATTAGCATAATTTATTCACTTTCGGCTAGTACCCAAGATGCAATAGTGGTTGCAATATTGCTCTTCTCTGCCAGGAAATTTGATTTCCAAGCCAAAATATTTAGCCCTGTCCTGTTTATTATTATTATTATAGCTTTCTGCAAGGTTCTCACGCTCCAAACTATAGGGGACTCTTGATTTTACTCTCCCTAACGTGCAGGTAGTATCAGGGCGCGGGGTATATATACTCTGGTGAAACAGCCCTTAGTTGTGCTCGCTTCGGCAGCACATATACTAAAATTGGAACGATACAGAGAAGATTAGCATGGCCCCTGCGCAAGGATGACACGCAAATTCGTGAAGCGTTCCATATTTTTAGGCATCTTCCTCTGGGCAAAACATTAACATTTTTATACGTCAGAACGCAGCTTTACGTGTCGGGTTCAAAGTGCTACATGTAAGTGCACCTGCTAAGCTTCTCTAAGCAATGGCATGCAAACCGAGTTCTGTGCTTCTTTGCAGATGTGCTTTCTTCCGGTCTCAAGTGGTAATGTCCCCTGGGTTTTCCTTTTTCCGCACTTAGGCCTTATTCACATTATAAATTGTTAGCGCAAGCGCTGAGTGCTTTTGTAAGTGCTTTTCCAAGTGTTTTCTGAGCGATTATCGATTTTTTTAGAAGCACTTTTCTAAGCGCTTTTGTAAATGCGATTTGAGCTTTTCTTCCTGCAGACAAACAGGTAGTGAACTCTTATGACCTGGAACGAAATAGCTGTAATTATTATGTGAAGAAAGGCACTCAGAAAATCGCTTTTCAAAGCCTTTTTTTCAAGTGCTTAGCGATTTTCCTATACCTTGTATTGAAGCCCAAACGCTCAGGAAATGGTGCAGGACCCGCGTTTGTGATTGTAAAGAAAGCTCATCGCTGATGTTAAAATGCCCACATAGGAAAACATTGCACAAGCGCTTTTAAAAATCACCAGTGCTTAAAAAAAATTAAAAAGCGCTCATAGGGCTTGATTCCCTAAAACGTGATAACTGCTATCACGGTCGCACTAGCGTTTTGGATTAATTAGATGATTAAAGTCTGACACTTTGAGCCTAGAATTGTGAACCTTTTCACAATATTCTAATGGTCTGAGATTTTGATTTTGGGGTTCTCATAAGCTGTAAGCCAAAATCATCAAATTTATAACAAATATAGGCTTGAAATGTCTGGCTTTGCATGTAATGAATCCATTTCATATATTATTTTCACCTATCACTGAAATACATTTACTTTTGCACAACATTATAAGTTTTCTAAATTTTACCTGTAAGATCTTCTTCAGAGCCCCCCATCCTTAGATAAAGCTATTTAAGCAATCTTTACTGATTTCTGAATTAAAGAAAAGGATTAATTTGAATTTACAGATGGAAAAGGAATATCAAACAATATTAATATCATATTAATAAGCAAACAACTTTCTCATTTTTTTTCCATCAGTTTTTATACATTTTTACCATATATCAATAAGAATGTATCAGTCAAAATTAAACATTTTCTAAACAGTTACCCCTTTTATCTCTACCAATAAACCCAGTGTATTCATATTAATTCAAATTATTGCTCCAGTAACTGCATATTTTTGGTAAGCTGTGCTTTAGTAGTATAGTAGTATCTGTTTTCTAGTGTTGTCCGGATCATGAACGATTCGGATCTTTGATCCGAATCTATTTTGTGAGTCGAATCATCCGAATCATCAAAATGGGTGATTCGGATTGCAAAAGGGGCGGGGCCAGGAGCGACACGCCCCCTCTCAGCGGGGTCCTGGAAGCAGAGCAGAGATGGATCGCTCTGTTGGAGGGGACTCGGGGAGCCAGCCTTGCAGGGACAGGTAGAGGGGACATGGGTGCCACTGCCAGATATGTGCAGAGCACACATACTAGCTGTAATGTGCTGCTCATTATAGGCTGTCTGTTCCGTAGTTGTGCACAGTGAACACATTGGAAACTTTTGGCTCAGCTCGGCACAGTTCAGTAACTTTGCAGGCACTGTGATTGCAGCGCAATATGATCCTCCTGCACTCGCTCTAAACAGCTGCACTTATCTTCTGGGAATGCTTTGGGGAATGCTTTCTTTCACTGTGCGACGTTTCCATTCAAGGTATACAGATGAACATGTAGGTGAAATATATGTAAAGCATATGATCGCAGCATGTGGGTATTGTGTGCAAACAAACATTTCTGCTCCCTGCTCTGTCCACTCCCTGCCCTCTGTCCATCTTCTCCCCTTCTCCTGTCCTGCTAGTCATTTCACCCCCGAATGCTTCCCTTGTAAAATGATCCGAGATTCGGATTAAAGATCCGGACCTATTCAATGATCCGATTCGAATCATCCGGATCATTGAAAAGATCCGAACTTCCCATCTCTACTGTTTTCCTCCCTTTATCTGATGACCAATAGCAGTTTCACAGTACTCAGATATTACCGAATCTATTATTAACCAGCATTGATCAGGGGAAAGCGCGAACGCAGTCCCCCACTACCACAAATTATGCAGTCGAGTTTCCCGCATTTGGGGAAATCGCAGGGGTCAACCCACTCGGAGTGCAATGGATGAGCCTCACCCTGGGAGAACCACCTTCGTGATCATGGTGTCTCCCCTGCCAGGTAAGTATGAGTTGGAATCGCACGGAGGGAGGATGCTGGGCTCAGCACTGCTTACACAACACAGGGGGACTTTATGATCTGAAATAAATTAATTTTATCCGCACGGCGATTTTACACAGTTCTCATCCTCATACAATGGAAAGTCCTGCTGCTCTAACAATAAATAAAATTTAACCGCAAACATAAAATCGGTGTGAACTGGAGTCTCTCCCAGACTGCACTGCAACAATCATCATATTTGAATAAAGTGACTTCACTCAGGCAGCCACTCCCAACTCCTTATAAGGAAGAGAGGCTGTTTTGTACTTCAATGGGGAGTGATCAGTGCTCAGTTCACTAAGCAGTTTAGACTAGTCTACTGATGGTTTTTAGTCTACTGATGGTTTGGTGTAAATCAGTTGCATCAAGAAGGAATTCACTAATAATTACCAAATGTCTTAAGCTCAACACACACCAAACAATCTTGGTTGTACAGATTTACCAAATCTATGTAGTATAAGGGCCAACAGATTGAAAATACCTTGAATGATTTATTGGATAAGCTCTTATACTACATGAAACTGGTAAGATTGAACAACCAAGATTGTATGGTGTGTGTTGAGCCTTAGACCTGGTCTAAAACATTTGGTAATTAGGTGGGTAAAGCAGAGGAAATGATCAAAAGATGCAATTGGCAAACGAGTAGCTATGACTGACAGCCTTCTCCTTTGATGAGCTCTCCTCTGCATACAATTAAACTCCTGCATAATTCATTCAAAAGGTTCCATCCTCACGTCGAAAATACCTCACAGAATGACTTTACCGACATAAATCATCTGGTCGAATCTCTGTCAGAAAAAGTGGGCGTGGTTACTCCTTGTTTGCTTTGTGAATTGCATCTTTTGATCATTTACCCTGCTTTACCGACCTAATTACCGAATGTTTTAGACCAGGTCTAAAAACAGGTCTAAAACATTACACCAAACCATCAGTATACTAGTCTAAACTGCTTAGTGAATTGAGGCCAATGTTGGAACAATGTTACCAACAGTTGGGCTTCGGTAAAACGGAGTACTTCTATCGTAGGTGTGAAAATGTTTATGAATTAGCACACAAAAGTCTAAATTAATGAATGCAGTATTTTCTCGACCAGATTTTTTACCGCACATGCTTTTATGAATGATAGCCTTTGAAATGGTTCCTGGGTTTTCTTTTTTCCGCACTTATAGTAATTCTTTATCCCCTACCGTTCTCTTGTCAAGTGAAGCACTTTTCTAGGCAGCCTGGGCTCCATGTCATTTCCTACAGTGGGTGTGAAGAGAGGAATCCCCACCCACTAGATTAGCATAATTTATTCACTTTCGGCTAGTACCCAAGATGCAATAGTGGTTGCAATATTGCTCTTCTCTGCCAGGAAATTTGATTTCCAAGCCAAAATATTTAGCCCTGTCCTGTTTATTATTATTATTATAGCTTTCTGCAAGGTTCTCACGCTCCAAACTATAGGGGACTCTTGATTTTACTCTCCCTAACGTGCAGGTAGTATCAGGGCGCGGGGTATATATACTCTGGTGAAACAGCCCTTAGTTGTGCTCGCTTCGGCAGCACATATACTAAAATTGGAACGATACAGAGAAGATTAGCATGGCCCCTGCGCAAGGATGACACGCAAATTCGTGAAGCGTTCCATATTTTTAGGCATCTTCCTCTGGGCAAAACATTAACATTTTTATACGTCAGAACGCAGCTTTACGTGTCGGGTTCAAAGTGCTACATGTAAGTGCACCTGCTAAGCTTCTCTAAGCAATGGCATGCAAACCGAGTTCTGTGCTTCTTTGCAGATGTGCTTTCTTCCGGTCTCAAGTGGTAATGTCCCCTGGGTTTTCCTTTTTCCGCACTTAGGCCTTATTCACATTATAAATTGTTAGCGCAAGCGCTGAGTGCTTTTGTAAGTGCTTTTCCAAGTGTTTTCTGAGCGATTATCGATTTTTTTAGAAGCACTTTTCTAAGCGCTTTTGTAAATGCGATTTGAGCTTTTCTTCCTGCAGACAAACAGGTAGTGAACTCTTATGACCTGGAACGAAATAGCTGTAATTATTATGTGAAGAAAGGCACTCAGAAAATCGCTTTTCAAAGCCTTTTTTTCAAGTGCTTAGCGATTTTCCTATACCTTGTATTGAAGCCCAAACGCTCAGGAAATGGTGCAGGACCCGCGTTTGTGATTGTAAAGAAAGCTCATCGCTGATGTTAAAATGCCCACATAGGAAAACATTGCACAAGCGCTTTTAAAAATCACCAGTGCTTAAAAAAAATTAAAAAGCGCTCATAGGGCTTGATTCCCTAAAACGTGATAACTGCTATCACGGTCGCACTAGCGTTTTGGATTAATTAGATGATTAAAGTCTGACACTTTGAGCCTAGAATTGTGAACCTTTTCACAATATTCTAATGGTCTGAGATTTTGATTTTGGGGTTCTCATAAGCTGTAAGCCAAAATCATCAAATTTATAACAAATATAGGCTTGAAATGTCTGGCTTTGCATGTAATGAATCCATTTCATATATTATTTTCACCTATCACTGAAATACATTTACTTTTGCACAACATTATAAGTTTTCTAAATTTTACCTGTAAGATCTTCTTCAGAGCCCCCCATCCTTAGATAAAGCTATTTAAGCAATCTTTACTGATTTCTGAATTAAAGAAAAGGATTAATTTGAATTTACAGATGGAAAAGGAATATCAAACAATATTAATATCATATTAATAAGCAAACAACTTTCTCATTTTTTTTCCATCAGTTTTTATACATTTTTACCATATATCAATAAGAATGTATCAGTCAAAATTAAACATTTTCTAAACAGTTACCCCTTTTATCTCTACCAATAAACCCAGTGTATTCATATTAATTCAAATTATTGCTCCAGTAACTGCATATTTTTGGTAAGCTGTGCTTTAGTAGTATAGTAGTATCTGTTTTCTAGTGTTGTCCGGATCATGAACGATTCGGATCTTTGATCCGAATCTATTTTGTGAGTCGAATCATCCGAATCATCAAAATGGGTGATTCGGATTGCAAAAGGGGCGGGGCCAGGAGCGACACGCCCCCTCTCAGCGGGGTCCTGGAAGCAGAGCAGAGATGGATCGCTCTGTTGGAGGGGACTCGGGGAGCCAGCCTTGCAGGGACAGGTAGAGGGGACATGGGTGCCACTGCCAGATATGTGCAGAGCACACATACTAGCTGTAATGTGCTGCTCATTATAGGCTGTCTGTTCCGTAGTTGTGCACAGTGAACACATTGGAAACTTTTGGCTCAGCTCGGCACAGTTCAGTAACTTTGCAGGCACTGTGATTGCAGCGCAATATGATCCTCCTGCACTCGCTCTAAACAGCTGCACTTATCTTCTGGGAATGCTTTGGGGAATGCTTTCTTTCACTGTGCGACGTTTCCATTCAAGGTATACAGATGAACATGTAGGTGAAATATATGTAAAGCATATGATCGCAGCATGTGGGTATTGTGTGCAAACAAACATTTCTGCTCCCTGCTCTGTCCACTCCCTGCCCTCTGTCCATCTTCTCCCCTTCTCCTGTCCTGCTAGTCATTTCACCCCCGAATGCTTCCCTTGTAAAATGATCCGAGATTCGGATCAAAGATCCGGACCTATTCAATGATCCGATTCGAATCATCCGGATCATTGAAAAGATCCGAACTTCCCATCTCTACTGTTTTCCTCCCTTTATCTGATGACCAATAGCAGTTTCACAGTACTCAGATATTACCGAATCTATTATTAACCAGCATTGATCAGGGGAAAGCGCGAACGCAGTCCCCCACTACCACAAATTATGCAGTCGAGTTTCCCGCATTTGGGGAAATCGCAGGGGTCAACCCACTCGGAGTGCAATGGATGAGCCTCACCCTGGGAGAACCACCTTCGTGATCATGGTGTCTCCCCTGCCAGGTAAGTATGAGTTGGAATCGCACGGAGGGAGGATGCTGGGCTCAGCACTGCTTACACAACACAGGGGGACTTTATGATCTGAAATAAATTAATTTTATCCGCACGGCGATTTTACACAGTTCTCATCCTCATACAATGGAAAGTCCTGCTGCTCTAACAATAAATAAAATTTAACCGCAAACATAAAATCGGTGTGAACTGGAGTCTCTCCCAGACTGCACTGCAACAATCATCATATTTGAATAAAGTGACTTCACTCAGGCAGCCACTCCCAACTCCTTATAAGGAAGAGAAGCTGTTTTGTACTTCAATGGGGAGTGATCAGTGCTCAGTTCACTAAGCAGTTTAGACTAGTCTACTGATGGTTTTTAGTCTACTGATGGTTTGGTGTAAATCAGTTGCATCAAGAAGGAATTCACTAATAATTACCAAATGTCTTAAGCTCAACACACACCAAACAATCTTGGTTGTACAGATTTACCAAATCTATGTAGTATAAGGGCCAACAGATTGAAAATACCTTGAATGATTTATTGGATAAGCTCTTATACTACATGAAACTGGTAAGATTGAACAACCAAGATTGTATGGTGTGTGTTGAGCCTTAGACCTGGTCTAAAACATTTGGTAATTAGGTGGGTAAAGCAGAGGAAATGATCAAAAGATGCAATTGGCAAACGAGTAGCTATGACTGACAGCCTTCTCCTTTGATGAGCTCTCCTCTGCATACAATTAAACTCCTGCATAATTCATTCAAAAGGTTCCATCCTCACGTCGAAAATACCTCACAGAATGACTTTACCGACATAAATCATCTGGTCGAATCTCTGTCAGAAAAAGTGGGCGTGGTTACTCCTTGTTTGCTTTGTGAATTGCATCTTTTGATCATTTACCCTGCTTTACCGACCTAATTACCGAATGTTTTAGACCAGGTCTAAAAACAGGTCTAAAACATTACACCAAACCATCAGTATACTAGTCTAAACTGCTTAGTGAATTGAGGCCAATGTTGGAACAATGTTACCAACAGTTGGGCTTCGGTAAAACGGAGTACTTCTATCGTAGGTGTGAAAATGTTTATGAATTAGCACACAAAAGTCTAAATTAATGAATGCAGTATTTTCTCGACCAGATTTTTTACCGCACATGCTTTTATGAATGATAGCCTTTGAAATGGTTCCTGGGTTTTCTTTTTTCCGCACTTATAGTAATTCTTTATCCCCTACCGTTCTCTTGTCAAGTGAAGCACTTTTCTAGGCAGCCTGGGCTCCATGTCATTTCCTACAGTGGGTGTGAAGAGAGGAATCCCCACCCACTAGATTAGCATAATTTATTCACTTTCGGCTAGTACCCAAGATGCAATAGTGGTTGCAATATTGCTCTTCTCTGCCAGGAAATTTGATTTCCAAGCCAAAATATTTAGCCCTGTCCTGTTTATTATTATTATTATAGCTTTCTGCAAGGTTCTCACGCTCCAAACTATAGGGGACTCTTGATTTTACTCTCCCTAACGTGCAGGTAGTATCAGGGCGCGGGGTATATATACTCTGGTGAAACAGCCCTTAGTTGTGCTCGCTTCGGCAGCACATATACTAAAATTGGAACGATACAGAGAAGATTAGCATGGCCCCTGCGCAAGGATGACACGCAAATTCGTGAAGCGTTCCATATTTTTAGGCATCTTCCTCTGGGCAAAACATTAACATTTTTATACGTCAGAACGCAGCTTTACGTGTCGGGTTCAAAGTGCTACATGTAAGTGCACCTGCTAAGCTTCTCTAAGCAATGGCATGCAAACCGAGTTCTGTGCTTCTTTGCAGATGTGCTTTCTTCCGGTCTCAAGTGGTAATGTCCCCTGGGTTTTCCTTTTTCCGCACTTAGGCCTTATTCACATTATAAATTGTTAGCGCAAGCGCTGAGTGCTTTTGTAAGTGCTTTTCCAAGTGTTTTCTGAGCGATTATCGATTTTTTTAGAAGCACTTTTCTAAGCGCTTTTGTAAATGCGATTTGAGCTTTTCTTCCTGCAGACAAACAGGTAGTGAACTCTTATGACCTGGAACGAAATAGCTGTAATTATTATGTGAAGAAAGGCACTCAGAAAATCGCTTTTCAAAGCCTTTTTTTCAAGTGCTTAGCGATTTTCCTATACCTTGTATTGAAGCCCAAACGCTCAGGAAATGGTGCAGGACCCGCGTTTGTGATTGTAAAGAAAGCTCATCGCTGATGTTAAAATGCCCACATAGGAAAACATTGCACAAGCGCTTTTAAAAATCACCAGTGCTTAAAAAAAATTAAAAAGCGCTCATAGGGCTTGATTCCCTAAAACGTGATAACTGCTATCACGGTCGCACTAGCGTTTTGGATTAATTAGATGATTAAAGTCTGACACTTTGAGCCTAGAATTGTGAACCTTTTCACAATATTCTAATGGTCTGAGATTTTGATTTTGGGGTTCTCATAAGCTGTAAGCCAAAATCATCAAATTTATAACAAATATAGGCTTGAAATGTCTGGCTTTGCATGTAATGAATCCATTTCATATATTATTTTCACCTATCACTGAAATACATTTACTTTTGCACAACATTATAAGTTTTCTAAATTTTACCTGTAAGATCTTCTTCAGAGCCCCCCATCCTTAGATAAAGCTATTTAAGCAATCTTTACTGATTTCTGAATTAAAGAAAAGGATTAATTTGAATTTACAGATGGAAAAGGAATATCAAACAATATTAATATCATATTAATAAGCAAACAACTTTCTCATTTTTTTTCCATCAGTTTTTATACATTTTTACCATATATCAATAAGAATGTATCAGTCAAAATTAAACATTTTCTAAACAGTTACCCCTTTTATCTCTACCAATAAACCCAGTGTATTCATATTAATTCAAATTATTGCTCCAGTAACTGCATATTTTTGGTAAGCTGTGCTTTAGTAGTATAGTAGTATCTGTTTTCTAGTGTTGTCCGGATCATGAACGATTCGGATCTTTGATCCGAATCTATTTTGTGAGTCGAATCATCCGAATCATCAAAATGGGTGATTCGGATTGCAAAAGGGGCGGGGCCAGGAGCGACACGCCCCCTCTCAGCGGGGTCCTGGAAGCAGAGCAGAGATGGATCGCTCTGTTGGAGGGGACTCGGGGAGCCAGCCTTGCAGGGACAGGTAGAGGGGACATGGGTGCCACTGCCAGATATGTGCAGAGCACACATACTAGCTGTAATGTGCTGCTCATTATAGGCTGTCTGTTCCGTAGTTGTGCACAGTGAACACATTGGAAACTTTTGGCTCAGCTCGGCACAGTTCAGTAACTTTGCAGGCACTGTGATTGCAGCGCAATATGATCCTCCTGCACTCGCTCTAAACAGCTGCACTTATCTTCTGGGAATGCTTTGGGGAATGCTTTCTTTCACTGTGCGACGTTTCCATTCAAGGTATACAGATGAACATGTAGGTGAAATATATGTAAAGCATATGATCGCAGCATGTGGGTATTGTGTGCAAACAAACATTTCTGCTCCCTGCTCTGTCCACTCCCTGCCCTCTGTCCATCTTCTCCCCTTCTCCTGTCCTGCTAGTCATTTCACCCCCGAATGCTTCCCTTGTAAAATGATCCGAGATTCGGATCAAAGATCCGGACCTATTCAATGATCCGATTCGAATCATCCGGATCATTGAAAAGATCCGAACTTCCCATCTCTACTGTTTTCCTCCCTTTATCTGATGACCAATAGCAGTTTCACAGTACTCAGATATTACCGAATCTATTATTAACCAGCATTGATCAGGGGAAAGCGCGAACGCAGTCCCCCACTACCACAAATTATGCAGTCGAGTTTCCCGCATTTGGGGAAATCGCAGGGGTCAACCCACTCGGAGTGCAATGGATGAGCCTCACCCTGGGAGAACCACCTTCGTGATCATGGTGTCTCCCCTGCCAGGTAAGTATGAGTTGGAATCGCACGGAGGGAGGATGCTGGGCTCAGCACTGCTTACACAACACAGGGGGACTTTATGATCTGAAATAAATTAATTTTATCCGCACGGCGATTTTACACAGTTCTCATCCTCATACAATGGAAAGTCCTGCTGCTCTAACAATAAATAAAATTTAACCGCAAACATAAAATCGGTGTGAACTGGAGTCTCTCCCAGACTGCACTGCAACAATCATCATATTTGAATAAAGTGACTTCACTCAGGCAGCCACTCCCAACTCCTTATAAGGAAGAGAGGCTGTTTTGTACTTCAATGGGGAGTGATCAGTGCTCAGTTCACTAAGCAGTTTAGACTAGTCTACTGATGGTTTTTAGCCTACTGATGGTTTGGTGTAAATCAGTTGCATCAAGAAGGAATTCACTAATAATTACCAAATGTCTTAAGCTCAACACACACCAAACAATCTTGGTTGTACAGATTTACCAAATCTATGTAGTATAAGGGCCAACAGATTGAAAATACCTTGAATGATTTATTGGATAAGCTCTTATACTACATGAAACTGGTAAGATTGAACAACCAAGATTGTATGGTGTGTGTTGAGCCTTAGACCTGGTCTAAAACATTTGGTAATTAGGTGGGTAAAGCAGAGGAAATGATCAAAAGATGCAATTGGCAAACGAGTAGCTATGACTGACAGCCTTCTCCTTTGATGAGCTCTCCTCTGCATACAATTAAACTCCTGCATAATTCATTCAAAAGGTTCCATCCTCACGTCGAAAATACCTCACAGAATGACTTTACCGACATAAATCATCTGGTCGAATCTCTGTCAGAAAAAGTGGGCGTGGTTACTCCTTGTTTGCTTTGTGAATTGCATCTTTTGATCATTTACCCTGCTTTACCGACCTAATTACCGAATGTTTTAGACCAGGTCTAAAAACAGGTCTAAAACATTACACCAAACCATCAGTATACTAGTCTAAACTGCTTAGTGAATTGAGGCCAATGTTGGAACAATGTTACCAACAGTTGGGCTTCGGTAAAACGGAGTACTTCTATCGTAGGTGTGAAAATGTTTATGAATTAGCACACAAAAGTCTAAATTAATGAATGCAGTATTTTCTCGACCAGATTTTTTACCGCACATGCTTTTATGAATGATAGCCTTTGAAATGGTTCCTGGGTTTTCTTTTTTCCGCACTTATAGTAATTCTTTATCCCCTACCGTTCTCTTGTCAAGTGAAGCACTTTTCTAGGCAGCCTGGGCTCCATGTCATTTCCTACAGTGGGTGTGAAGAGAGGAATCCCCACCCACTAGATTAGCATAATTTATTCACTTTCGGCTAGTACCCAAGATGCAATAGTGGTTGCAATATTGCTCTTCTCTGCCAGGAAATTTGATTTCCAAGCCAAAATATTTAGCCCTGTCCTGTTTATTATTATTATTATAGCTTTCTGCAAGGTTCTCACGCTCCAAACTATAGGGGACTCTTGATTTTACTCTCCCTAACGTGCAGGTAGTATCAGGGCGCGGGGTATATATACTCTGGTGAAACAGCCCTTAGTTGTGCTCGCTTCGGCAGCACATATACTAAAATTGGAACGATACAGAGAAGATTAGCATGGCCCCTGCGCAAGGATGACACGCAAATTCGTGAAGCGTTCCATATTTTTAGGCATCTTCCTCTGGGCAAAACATTAACATTTTTATACGTCAGAACGCAGCTTTACGTGTCGGGTTCAAAGTGCTACATGTAAGTGCACCTGCTAAGCTTCTCTAAGCAATGGCATGCAAACCGAGTTCTGTGCTTCTTTGCAGATGTGCTTTCTTCCGGTCTCAAGTGGTAATGTCCCCTGGGTTTTCCTTTTTCCGCACTTAGGCCTTATTCACATTATAAATTGTTAGCGCAAGCGCTGAGTGCTTTTGTAAGTGCTTTTCCAAGTGTTTTCTGAGCGATTATCGATTTTTTTAGAAGCACTTTTCTAAGCGCTTTTGTAAATGCGATTTGAGCTTTTCTTCCTGCAGACAAACAGGTAGTGAACTCTTATGACCTGGAACGAAATAGCTGTAATTATTATGTGAAGAAAGGCACTCAGAAAATCGCTTTTCAAAGCCTTTTTTTCAAGTGCTTAGCGATTTTCCTATACCTTGTATTGAAGCCCAAACGCTCAGGAAATGGTGCAGGACCCGCGTTTGTGATTGTAAAGAAAGCTCATCGCTGATGTTAAAATGCCCACATAGGAAAACATTGCACAAGCGCTTTTAAAAATCACCAGTGCTTAAAAAAAATTAAAAAGCGCTCATAGGGCTTGATTCCCTAAAACGTGATAACTGCTATCACGGTCGCACTAGCGTTTTGGATTAATTAGATGATTAAAGTCTGACACTTTGAGCCTAGAATTGTGAACCTTTTCACAATATTCTAATGGTCTGAGATTTTGATTTTGGGGTTCTCATAAGCTGTAAGCCAAAATCATCAAATTTATAACAAATATAGGCTTGAAATGTCTGGCTTTGCATGTAATGAATCCATTTCATATATTATTTTCACCTATCACTGAAATACATTTACTTTTGCACAACATTATAAGTTTTCTAAATTTTACCTGTAAGATCTTCTTCAGAGCCCCCCATCCTTAGATAAAGCTATTTAAGCAATCTTTACTGATTTCTGAATTAAAGAAAAGGATTAATTTGAATTTACAGATGGAAAAGGAATATCAAACAATATTAATATCATATTAATAAGCAAACAACTTTCTCATTTTTTTTCCATCAGTTTTTATACATTTTTACCATATATCAATAAGAATGTATCAGTCAAAATTAAACATTTTCTAAACAGTTACCCCTTTTATCTCTACCAATAAACCCAGTGTATTCATATTAATTCAAATTATTGCTCCAGTAACTGCATATTTTTGGTAAGCTGTGCTTTAGTAGTATAGTAGTATCTGTTTTCTAGTGTTGTCCGGATCATGAACGATTCGGATCTTTGATCCGAATCTATTTTGTGAGTCGAATCATCCGAATCATCAAAATGGGTGATTCGGATTGCAAAAGGGGCGGGGCCAGGAGCGACACGCCCCCTCTCAGCGGGGTCCTGGAAGCAGAGCAGAGATGGATCGCTCTGTTGGAGGGGACTCGGGGAGCCAGCCTTGCAGGGACAGGTAGAGGGGACATGGGTGCCACTGCCAGATATGTGCAGAGCACACATACTAGCTGTAATGTGCTGCTCATTATAGGCTGTCTGTTCCGTAGTTGTGCACAGTGAACACATTGGAAACTTTTGGCTCAGCTCGGCACAGTTCAGTAACTTTGCAGGCACTGTGATTGCAGCGCAATATGATCCTCCTGCACTCGCTCTAAACAGCTGCACTTATCTTCTGGGAATGCTTTGGGGAATGCTTTCTTTCACTGTGCGACGTTTCCATTCAAGGTATACAGATGAACATGTAGGTGAAATATATGTAAAGCATATGATCGCAGCATGTGGGTATTGTGTGCAAACAAACATTTCTGCTCCCTGCTCTGTCCACTCCCTGCCCTCTGTCCATCTTCTCCCCTTCTCCTGTCCTGCTAGTCATTTCACCCCCGAATGCTTCCCTTGTAAAATGATCCGAGATTCGGATCAAAGATCCGGACCTATTCAATGATCCGATTCGAATCATCCGGATCATTGAAAAGATCCGAACTTCCCATCTCTACTGTTTTCCTCCCTTTATCTGATGACCAATAGCAGTTTCACAGTACTCAGATATTACCGAATCTATTATTAACCAGCATTGATCAGGGGAAAGCGCGAACGCAGTCCCCCACTACCACAAATTATGCAGTCGAGTTTCCCGCATTTGGGGAAATCGCAGGGGTCAACCCACTCGGAGTGCAATGGATGAGCCTCACCCTGGGAGAACCACCTTCGTGATCATGGTGTCTCCCCTGCCAGGTAAGTATGAGTTGGAATCGCACGGAGGGAGGATGCTGGGCTCAGCACTGCTTACACAACACAGGGGGACTTTATGATCTGAAATAAATTAATTTTATCCGCACGGCGATTTTACACAGTTCTCATCCTCATACAATGGAAAGTCCTGCTGCTCTAACAATAAATAAAATTTAACCGCAAACATAAAATCGGTGTGAACTGGAGTCTCTCCCAGACTGCACTGCAACAATCATCATATTTGAATAAAGTGACTTCACTCAGGCAGCCACTCCCAACTCCTTATAAGGAAGAGAGGCTGTTTTGTACTTCAATGGGGAGTGATCAGTGCTCAGTTCACTAAGCAGTTTAGACTAGTCTACTGATGGTTTTTAGCCTACTGATGGTTTGGTGTAAATCAGTTGCATCAAGAAGGAATTCACTAATAATTACCAAATGTCTTAAGCTCAACACACACCAAACAATCTTGGTTGTACAGATTTACCAAATCTATGTAGTATAAGGGC
Source organism: Hyperolius riggenbachi (assembly GCF_040937935.1). Taxonomy (NCBI): domain Eukaryota; kingdom Metazoa; phylum Chordata; class Amphibia; order Anura; family Hyperoliidae; genus Hyperolius; species Hyperolius riggenbachi. The sequence goes on from NC_090647.1 coordinate 47,282,430, forward strand.
CAACAGATTGAAAATACCTTGAATGATTTATTGGATAAGCTCTTATACTACATGAAACTGGTAAGATTGAACAACCAAGATTGTATGGTGTGTGTTGAGCCTTAGACCTGGTCTAAAACATTTGGTAATTAGGTGGGTAAAGCAGAGGAAATGATCAAAAGATGCAATTGGCAAACGAGTAGCTATGACTGACAGCCTTCTCCTTTGATGAGCTCTCCTCTGCATACAATTAAACTCCTGCATAATTCATTCAAAAGGTTCCATCCTCACGTCGAAAATACCTCACAGAATGACTTTACCGACATAAATCATCTGGTCGAATCTCTGTCAGAAAAAGTGGGCGTGGTTACTCCTTGTTTGCTTTGTGAATTGCATCTTTTGATCATTTACCCTGCTTTACCGACCTAATTACCGAATGTTTTAGACCAGGTCTAAAAACAGGTCTAAAACATTACACCAAACCATCAGTATACTAGTCTAAACTGCTTAGTGAATTGAGGCCAATGTTGGAACAATGTTACCAACAGTTGGGCTTCGGTAAAACGGAGTACTTCTATCGTAGGTGTGAAAATGTTTATGAATTAGCACACAAAAGTCTAAATTAATGAATGCAGTATTTTCTCGACCAGATTTTTTACCGCACATGCTTTTATGAATGATAGCCTTTGAAATGGTTCCTGGGTTTTCTTTTTTCCGCACTTATAGTAATTCTTTATCCCCTACCGTTCTCTTGTCAAGTGAAGCACTTTTCTAGGCAGCCTGGGCTCCATGTCATTTCCTACAGTGGGTGTGAAGAGAGGAATCCCCACCCACTAGATTAGCATAATTTATTCACTTTCGGCTAGTACCCAAGATGCAATAGTGGTTGCAATATTGCTCTTCTCTGCCAGGAAATTTGATTTCCAAGCCAAAATATTTAGCCCTGTCCTGTTTATTATTATTATTATAGCTTTCTGCAAGGTTCTCACGCTCCAAACTATAGGGGACTCTTGATTTTACTCTCCCTAACGTGCAGGTAGTATCAGGGCGCGGGGTATATATACTCTGGTGAAACAGCCCTTAGTTGTGCTCGCTTCGGCAGCACATATACTAAAATTGGAACGATACAGAGAAGATTAGCATGGCCCCTGCGCAAGGATGACACGCAAATTCGTGAAGCGTTCCATATTTTTAGGCATCTTCCTCTGGGCAAAACATTAACATTTTTATACGTCAGAACGCAGCTTTACGTGTCGGGTTCAAAGTGCTACATGTAAGTGCACCTGCTAAGCTTCTCTAAGCAATGGCATGCAAACCGAGTTCTGTGCTTCTTTGCAGATGTGCTTTCTTCCGGTCTCAAGTGGTAATGTCCCCTGGGTTTTCCTTTTTCCGCACTTAGGCCTTATTCACATTATAAATTGTTAGCGCAAGCGCTGAGTGCTTTTGTAAGTGCTTTTCCAAGTGTTTTCTGAGCGATTATCGATTTTTTTAGAAGCACTTTTCTAAGCGCTTTTGTAAATGCGATTTGAGCTTTTCTTCCTGCAGACAAACAGGTAGTGAACTCTTATGACCTGGAACGAAATAGCTGTAATTATTATGTGAAGAAAGGCACTCAGAAAATCGCTTTTCAAAGCCTTTTTTTCAAGTGCTTAGCGATTTTCCTATACCTTGTATTGAAGCCCAAACGCTCAGGAAATGGTGCAGGACCCGCGTTTGTGATTGTAAAGAAAGCTCATCGCTGATGTTAAAATGCCCACATAGGAAAACATTGCACAAGCGCTTTTAAAAATCACCAGTGCTTAAAAAAAATTAAAAAGCGCTCATAGGGCTTGATTCCCTAAAACGTGATAACTGCTATCACGGTCGCACTAGCGTTTTGGATTAATTAGATGATTAAAGTCTGACACTTTGAGCCTAGAATTGTGAACCTTTTCACAATATTCTAATGGTCTGAGATTTTGATTTTGGGGTTCTCATAAGCTGTAAGCCAAAATCATCAAATTTATAACAAATATAGGCTTGAAATGTCTGGCTTTGCATGTAATGAATCCATTTCATATATTATTTTCACCTATCACTGAAATACATTTACTTTTGCACAACATTATAAGTTTTCTAAATTTTACCTGTAAGATCTTCTTCAGAGCCCCCCATCCTTAGATAAAGCTATTTAAGCAATCTTTACTGATTTCTGAATTAAAGAAAAGGATTAATTTGAATTTACAGATGGAAAAGGAATATCAAACAATATTAATATCATATTAATAAGCAAACAACTTTCTCATTTTTTTTCCATCAGTTTTTATACATTTTTACCATATATCAATAAGAATGTATCAGTCAAAATTAAACATTTTCTAAACAGTTACCCCTTTTATCTCTACCAATAAACCCAGTGTATTCATATTAATTCAAATTATTGCTCCAGTAACTGCATATTTTTGGTAAGCTGTGCTTTAGTAGTATAGTAGTATCTGTTTTCTAGTGTTGTCCGGATCATGAACGATTCGGATCTTTGATCCGAATCTATTTTGTGAGTCGAATCATCCGAATCATCAAAATGGGTGATTCGGATTGCAAAAGGGGCGGGGCCAGGAGCGACACGCCCCCTCTCAGCGGGGTCCTGGAAGCAGAGCAGAGATGGATCGCTCTGTTGGAGGGGACTCGGGGAGCCAGCCTTGCAGGGACAGGTAGAGGGGACATGGGTGCCACTGCCAGATATGTGCAGAGCACACATACTAGCTGTAATGTGCTGCTCATTATAGGCTGTCTGTTCCGTAGTTGTGCACAGTGAACACATTGGAAACTTTTGGCTCAGCTCGGCACAGTTCAGTAACTTTGCAGGCACTGTGATTGCAGCGCAATATGATCCTCCTGCACTCGCTCTAAACAGCTGCACTTATCTTCTGGGAATGCTTTGGGGAATGCTTTCTTTCACTGTGCGACGTTTCCATTCAAGGTATACAGATGAACATGTAGGTGAAATATATGTAAAGCATATGATCGCAGCATGTGGGTATTGTGTGCAAACAAACATTTCTGCTCTCTGCTCTGTCCACTCCCTGCCCTCTGTCCATCTTCTCCCCTTCTCCTGTCCTGCTAGTCATTTCACCCCCGAATGCTTCCCTTGTAAAATGATCCGAGATTCGGATCAAAGATCCGGACCTATTCAATGATCCGATTCGAATCATCCGGATCATTGAAAAGATCCGAACTTCCCATCTCTACTGTTTTCCTCCCTTTATCTGATGACCAATAGCAGTTTCACAGTACTCAGATATTACCGAATCTATTATTAACCAGCATTGATCAGGGGAAAGCGCGAACGCAGTCCCCCACTACCACAAATTATGCAGTCGAGTTTCCCGCATTTGGGGAAATCGCAGGGGTCAACCCACTCGGAGTGCAATGGATGAGCCTCACCCTGGGAGAACCACCTTCGTGATCATGGTGTCTCCCCTGCCAGGTAAGTATGAGTTGGAATCGCACGGAGGGAGGATGCTGGGCTCAGCACTGCTTACACAACACAGGGGGACTTTATGATCTGAAATAAATTAATTTTATCCGCACGGCGATTTTACACAGTTCTCATCCTCATACAATGGAAAGTCCTGCTGCTCTAACAATAAATAAAATTTAACCGCAAACATAAAATCGGTGTGAACTGGAGTCTCTCCCAGACTGCACTGCAACAATCATCATATTTGAATAAAGTGACTTCACTCAGGCAGCCACTCCCAACTCCTTATAAGGAAGAGAGGCTGTTTTGTACTTCAATGGGGAGTGATCAGTGCTCAGTTCACTAAGCAGTTTAGACTAGTCTACTGATGGTTTTTAGTCTACTGATGGTTTGGTGTAAATCAGTTGCATCAAGAAGGAATTCACTAATAATTACCAAATGTCTTAAGCTCAACACACACCAAACAATCTTGGTTGTACAGATTTACCAAATCTATGTAGTATAAGGGCCAACAGATTGAAAATACCTTGAATGATTTATTGGATAAGCTCTTATACTACATGAAACTGGTAAGATTGAACAACCAAGATTGTATGGTGTGTGTTGAGCCTTAGACCTGGTCTAAAACATTTGGTAATTAGGTGGGTAAAGCAGAGGAAATGATCAAAAGATGCAATTGGCAAACGAGTAGCTATGACTGACAGCCTTCTCCTTTGATGAGCTCTCCTCTGCATACAATTAAACTCCTGCATAATTCATTCAAAAGGTTCCATCCTCACGTCGAAAATACCTCACAGAATGACTTTACCGACATAAATCATCTGGTCGAATCTCTGTCAGAAAAAGTGGGCGTGGTTACTCCTTGTTTGCTTTGTGAATTGCATCTTTTGATCATTTACCCTGCTTTACCGACCTAATTACCGAATGTTTTAGACCAGGTCTAAAAACAGGTCTAAAACATTACACCAAACCATCAGTATACTAGTCTAAACTGCTTAGTGAATTGAGGCCAATGTTGGAACAATGTTACCAACAGTTGGGCTTCGGTAAAACGGAGTACTTCTATCGTAGGTGTGAAAATGTTTATGAATTAGCACACAAAAGTCTAAATTAATGAATGCAGTATTTTCTCGACCAGATTTTTTACCGCACATGCTTTTATGAATGATAGCCTTTGAAATGGTTCCTGGGTTTTCTTTTTTCCGCACTTATAGTAATTCTTTATCCCCTACCGTTCTCTTGTCAAGTGAAGCACTTTTCTAGGCAGCCTGGGCTCCATGTCATTTCCTACAGTGGGTGTGAAGAGAGGAATCCCCACCCACTAGATTAGCATAATTTATTCACTTTCGGCTAGTACCCAAGATGCAATAGTGGTTGCAATATTGCTCTTCTCTGCCAGGAAATTTGATTTCCAAGCCAAAATATTTAGCCCTGTCCTGTTTATTATTATTATTATAGCTTTCTGCAAGGTTCTCACGCTCCAAACTATAGGGGACTCTTGATTTTACTCTCCCTAACGTGCAGGTAGTATCAGGGCGCGGGGTATATATACTCTGGTGAAACAGCCCTTAGTTGTGCTCGCTTCGGCAGCACATATACTAAAATTGGAACGATACAGAGAAGATTAGCATGGCCCCTGCGCAAGGATGACACGCAAATTCGTGAAGCGTTCCATATTTTTAGGCATCTTCCTCTGGGCAAAACATTAACATTTTTATACGTCAGAACGCAGCTTTACGTGTCGGGTTCAAAGTGCTACATGTAAGTGCACCTGCTAAGCTTCTCTAAGCAATGGCATGCAAACCGAGTTCTGTGCTTCTTTGCAGATGTGCTTTCTTCCGGTCTCAAGTGGTAATGTCCCCTGGGTTTTCCTTTTTCCGCACTTAGGCCTTATTCACATTATAAATTGTTAGCGCAAGCGCTGAGTGCTTTTGTAAGTGCTTTTCCAAGTGTTTTCTGAGCGATTATCGATTTTTTTAGAAGCACTTTTCTAAGCGCTTTTGTAAATGCGATTTGAGCTTTTCTTCCTGCAGACAAACAGGTAGTGAACTCTTATGACCTGGAACGAAATAGCTGTAATTATTATGTGAAGAAAGGCACTCAGAAAATCGCTTTTCAAAGCCTTTTTTTCAAGTGCTTAGCGATTTTCCTATACCTTGTATTGAAGCCCAAACGCTCAGGAAATGGTGCAGGACCCGCGTTTGTGATTGTAAAGAAAGCTCATCGCTGATGTTAAAATGCCCACATAGGAAAACATTGCACAAGCGCTTTTAAAAATCACCAGTGCTTAAAAAAAATTAAAAAGCGCTCATAGGGCTTGATTCCCTAAAACGTGATAACTGCTATCACGGTCGCACTAGCGTTTTGGATTAATTAGATGATTAAAGTCTGACACTTTGAGCCTAGAATTGTGAACCTTTTCACAATATTCTAATGGTCTGAGATTTTGATTTTGGGGTTCTCATAAGCTGTAAGCCAAAATCATCAAATTTATAACAAATATAGGCTTGAAATGTCTGGCTTTGCATGTAATGAATCCATTTCATATATTATTTTCACCTATCACTGAAATACATTTACTTTTGCACAACATTATAAGTTTTCTAAATTTTACCTGTAAGATCTTCTTCAGAGCCCCCCATCCTTAGATAAAGCTATTTAAGCAATCTTTACTGATTTCTGAATTAAAGAAAAGGATTAATTTGAATTTACAGATGGAAAAGGAATATCAAACAATATTAATATCATATTAATAAGCAAACAACTTTCTCATTTTTTTTCCATCAGTTTTTATACATTTTTACCATATATCAATAAGAATGTATCAGTCAAAATTAAACATTTTCTAAACAGTTACCCCTTTTATCTCTACCAATAAACCCAGTGTATTCATATTAATTCAAATTATTGCTCCAGTAACTGCATATTTTTGGTAAGCTGTGCTTTAGTAGTATAGTATCTGTTTTCTAGTGTTGTCCGGATCATGAACGATTCGGATCTTTGATCCGAATCTATTTTGTGAGTCGAATCATCCGAATCATCAAAATGGGTGATTCGGATTGCAAAAGGGGCGGGGCCAGGAGCGACACGCCCCCTCTCAGCGGGGTCCTGGAAGCAGAGCAGAGATGGATCGCTCTGTTGGAGGGGACTCGGGGAGCCAGCCTTGCAGGGACAGGTAGAGGGGACATGGGTGCCACTGCCAGATATGTGCAGAGCACACATACTAGCTGTAATGTGCTGCTCATTATAGGCTGTCTGTTCCGTAGTTGTGCACAGTGAACACATTGGAAACTTTTGGCTCAGCTCGGCACAGTTCAGTAACTTTGCAGGCACTGTGATTGCAGCGCAATATGATCCTCCTGCACTCGCTCTAAACAGCTGCACTTATCTTCTGGGAATGCTTTGGGGAATGCTTTCTTTCACTGTGCGACGTTTCCATTCAAGGTATACAGATGAACATGTAGGTGAAATATATGTAAAGCATATGATCGCAGCATGTGGGTATTGTGTGCAAACAAACATTTCTGCTCCCTGCTCTGTCCACTCCCTGCCCTCTGTCCATCTTCTCCCCTTCTCCTGTCCTGCTAGTCATTTCACCCCCGAATGCTTCCCTTGTAAAATGATCCGAGATTCGGATCAAAGATCCGGACCTATTCAATGATCCGATTCGAATCATCCGGATCATTGAAAAGATCCGAACTTCCCATCTCTACTGTTTTCCTCCCTTTATCTGATGACCAATAGCAGTTTCACAGTACTCAGATATTACCAAATCTATTATTAACCAGCATTGATCAGGGGAAAGCGCGAACGCAGTCCCCCACTACCACAAATTATGCAGTCGAGTTTCCCGCATTTGGGGAAATCGCAGGGGTCAACCCACTCGGAGTGCAATGGATGAGCCTCACCCTGGGAGAACCACCTTCGTGATCATGGTGTCTCCCCTGCCAGGTAAGTATGAGTTGGAATCGCACGGAGGGAGGATGCTGGGCTCAGCACTGCTTACACAACACAGGGGGACTTTATGATCTGAAATAAATTAATTTTATCCGCACGGCGATTTTACACAGTTCTCATCCTCATACAATGGAAAGTCCTGCTGCTCTAACAATAAATAAAATTTAACCGCAAACATAAAATCGGTGTGAACTGGAGTCTCTCCCAGACTGCACTGCAACAATCATCATATTTGAATAAAGTGACTTCACTCAGGCAGCCACTCCCAACTCCTTATAAGGAAGAGAGGCTGTTTTGTACTTCAATGGGGAGTGATCAGTGCTCAGTTCACTAAGCAGTTTAGACTAGTCTACTGATGGTTTTTAGCCTACTGATGGTTTGGTGTAAATCAGTTGCATCAAGAAGGAATTCACTAATAATTACCAAATGTCTTAAGCTCAACACACACCAAACAATCTTGGTTGTACAGATTTACCAAATCTATGTAGTATAAGGGCCAACAGATTGAAAATACCTTGAATGATTTATTGGATAAGCTCTTATACTACATGAAACTGGTAAGATTGAACAACCAAGATTGTATGGTGTGTGTTGAGCCTTAGACCTGGTCTAAAACATTTGGTAATTAGGTGGGTAAAGCAGAGGAAATGATCAAAAGATGCAATTGGCAAACGAGTAGCTATGACTGACAGCCTTCTCCTTTGATGAGCTCTCCTCTGCATACAATTAAACTCCTGCATAATTCATTCAAAAGGTTCCATCCTCACGTCGAAAATACCTCACAGAATGACTTTACCGACATAAATCATCTGGTCGAATCTCTGTCAGAAAAAGTGGGCGTGGTTACTCCTTGTTTGCTTTGTGAATTGCATCTTTTGATCATTTACCCTGCTTTACCGACCTAATTACCGAATGTTTTAGACCAGGTCTAAAAACAGGTCTAAAACATTACACCAAACCATCAGTATACTAGTCTAAACTGCTTAGTGAATTGAGGCCAATGTTGGAACAATGTTACCAACAGTTGGGCTTCGGTAAAACGGAGTACTTCTATCGTAGGTGTGAAAATGTTTATGAATTAGCACACAAAAGTCTAAATTAATGAATGCAGTATTTTCTCGACCAGATTTTTTACCGCACATGCTTTTATGAATGATAGCCTTTGAAATGGTTCCTGGGTTTTCTTTTTTCCGCACTTATAGTAATTCTTTATCCCCTACCGTTCTCTTGTCAAGTGAAGCACTTTTCTAGGCAGCCTGGGCTCCATGTCATTTCCTACAGTGGGTGTGAAGAGAGGAATCCCCACCCACTAGATTAGCATAATTTATTCACTTTCGGCTAGTACCCAAGATGCAATAGTGGTTGCAATATTGCTCTTCTCTGCCAGGAAATTTGATTTCCAAGCCAAAATATTTAGCCCTGTCCTGTTTATTATTATTATTATAGCTTTCTGCAAGGTTCTCACGCTCCAAACTATAGGGGACTCTTGATTTTACTCTCCCTAACGTGCAGGTAGTATCAGGGCGCGGGGTATATATACTCTGGTGAAACAGCCCTTAGTTGTGCTCGCTTCGGCAGCACATATACTAAAATTGGAACGATACAGAGAAGATTAGCATGGCCCCTGCGCAAGGATGACACGCAAATTCGTGAAGCGTTCCATATTTTTAGGCATCTTCCTCTGGGCAAAACATTAACATTTTTATACGTCAGAACGCAGCTTTACGTGTCGGGTTCAAAGTGCTACATGTAAGTGCACCTGCTAAGCTTCTCTAAGCAATGGCATGCAAACCGAGTTCTGTGCTTCTTTGCAGATGTGCTTTCTTCCGGTCTCAAGTGGTAATGTCCCCTGGGTTTTCCTTTTTCCGCACTTAGGCCTTATTCACATTATAAATTGTTAGCGCAAGCGCTGAGTGCTTTTGTAAGTGCTTTTCCAAGTGTTTTCTGAGCGATTATCGATTTTTTTAGAAGCACTTTTCTAAGCGCTTTTGTAAATGCGATTTGAGCTTTTCTTCCTGCAGACAAACAGGTAGTGAACTCTTATGACCTGGAACGAAATAGCTGTAATTATTATGTGAAGAAAGGCACTCAGAAAATCGCTTTTCAAAGCCTTTTTTTCAAGTGCTTAGCGATTTTCCTATACCTTGTATTGAAGCCCAAACGCTCAGGAAATGGTGCAGGACCCGCGTTTGTGATTGTAAAGAAAGCTCATCGCTGATGTTAAAATGCCCACATAGGAAAACATTGCACAAGCGCTTTTAAAAATCACCAGTGCTTAAAAAAAATTAAAAAGCGCTCATAGGGCTTGATTCCCTAAAACGTGATAACTGCTATCACGGTCGCACTAGCGTTTTGGATTAATTAGATGATTAAAGTCTGACACTTTGAGCCTAGAATTGTGAACCTTTTCACAATATTCTAATGGTCTGAGATTTTGATTTTGGGGTTCTCATAAGCTGTAAGCCAAAATCATCAAATTTATAACAAATATAGGCTTGAAATGTCTGGCTTTGCATGTAATGAATCCATTTCATATATTATTTTCACCTATCACTGAAATACATTTACTTTTGCACAACATTATAAGTTTTCTAAATTTTACCTGTAAGATCTTCTTCAGAGCCCCCCATCCTTAGATAAAGCTATTTAAGCAATCTTTACTGATTTCTGAATTAAAGAAAAGGATTAATTTGAATTTACAGATGGAAAAGGAATATCAAACAATATTAATATCATATTAATAAGCAAACAACTTTCTCATTTTTTTTCCATCAGTTTTTATACATTTTTACCATATATCAATAAGAATGTATCAGTCAAAATTAAACATTTTCTAAACAGTTACCCCTTTTATCTCTACCAATAAACCCAGTGTATTCATATTAATTCAAATTATTGCTCCAGTAACTGCATATTTTTGGTAAGCTGTGCTTTAGTAGTATAGTAGTATCTGTTTTCTAGTGTTGTCCGGATCATGAACGATTCGGATCTTTGATCCGAATCTATTTTGTGAGTCGAATCATCCGAATCATCAAAATGGGTGATTCGGATTGCAAAAGGGGCGGGGCCAGGAGCGACACGCCCCCTCTCAGCGGGGTCCTGGAAGCAGAGCAGAGATGGATCGCTCTGTTGGAGGGGACTCGGGGAGCCAGCCTTGCAGGGACAGGTAGAGGGGACATGGGTGCCACTGCCAGATATGTGCAGAGCACACATACTAGCTGTAATGTGCTGCTCATTATAGGCTGTCTGTTCCGTAGTTGTGCACAGTGAACACATTGGAAACTTTTGGCTCAGCTCGGCACAGTTCAGTAACTTTGCAGGCACTGTGATTGCAGCGCAATATGATCCTCCTGCACTCGCTCTAAACAGCTGCACTTATCTTCTGGGAATGCTTTGGGGAATGCTTTCTTTCACTGTGCGACGTTTCCATTCAAGGTATACAGATGAACATGTAGGTGAAATATATGTAAAGCATATGATCGCAGCATGTGGGTATTGTGTGCAAACAAACATTTCTGCTCCCTGCTCTGTCCACTCCCTGCCCTCTGTCCATCTTCTCCCCTTCTCCTGTCCTGCTAGTCATTTCACCCCCGAATGCTTCCCTTGTAAAATGATCCGAGATTCGGATCAAAGATCCGGACCTATTCAATGATCCGATTCGAATCATCCGGATCATTGAAAAGATCCGAACTTCCCATCTCTACTGTTTTCCTCCCTTTATCTGATGACCAATAGCAGTTTCACAGTACTCAGATATTACCGAATCTATTATTAACCAGCATTGATCAGGGGAAAGCGCGAACGCAGTCCCCCACTACCACAAATTATGCAGTCGAGTTTCCCGCATTTGGGGAAATCGCAGGGGTCAACCCACTCGGAGTGCAATGGATGAGCCTCACCCTGGGAGAACCACCTTCGTGATCATGGTGTCTCCCCTGCCAGGTAAGTATGAGTTGGAATCGCACGGAGGGAGGATGCTGGGCTCAGCACTGCTTACACAACACAGGGGGACTTTATGATCTGAAATAAATTAATTTTATCCGCACGGCGATTTTACACAGTTCTCATCCTCATACAATGGAAAGTCCTGCTGCTCTAACAATAAATAAAATTTAACCGCAAACATAAAATCGGTGTGAACTGGAGTCTCTCCCAGACTGCACTGCAACAATCATCATATTTGAATAAAGTGACTTCACTCAGGCAGCCACTCCCAACTCCTTATAAGGAAGAGAGGCTGTTTTGTACTTCAATGGGGAGTGATCAGTGCTCAGTTCACTAAGCAGTTTAGACTAGTCTACTGATGGTTTTTAGTCTACTGATGGTTTGGTGTAAATCAGTTGCATCAAGAAGGAATTCACTAATAATTACCAAATGTCTTAAGCTCAACACACACCAAACAATCTTGGTTGTACAGATTTACCAAATCTATGTAGTATAAGGGCCAACAGATTGAAAATACCTTGAATGATTTATTGGATAAGCTCTTATACTACATGAAACTGGTAAGATTGAACAACCAAGATTGTATGGTGTGTGTTGAGCCTTAGACCTGGTCTAAAACATTTGGTAATTAGGTGGGTAAAGCAGAGGAAATGATCAAAAGATGCAATTGGCAAACGAGTAGCTATGACTGACAGCCTTCTCCTTTGATGAGCTCTCCTCTGCATACAATTAAACTCCTGCATAATTCATTCAAAAGGTTCCATCCTCACGTCGAAAATACCTCACAGAATGACTTTACCGACATAAATCATCTGGTCGAATCTCTGTCAGAAAAAGTGGGCGTGGTTACTCCTTGTTTGCTTTGTGAATTGCATCTTTTGATCATTTACCCTGCTTTACCGACCTAATTACCGAATGTTTTAGACCAGGTCTAAAAACAGGTCTAAAACATTACACCAAACCATCAGTATACTAGTCTAAACTGCTTAGTGAATTGAGGCCAATGTTGGAACAATGTTACCAACAGTTGGGCTTCGGTAAAACGGAGTACTTCTATCGTAGGTGTGAAAATGTTTATGAATTAGCACACAAAAGTCTAAATTAATGAATGCAGTATTTTCTCGACCAGATTTTTTACCGCACATGCTTTTATGAATGATAGCCTTTGAAATGGTTCCTGGGTTTTCTTTTTTCCGCACTTATAGTAATTCTTTATCCCCTACCGTTCTCTTGTCAAGTGAAGCACTTTTCTAGGCAGCCTGGGCTCCATGTCATTTCCTACAGTGGGTGTGAAGAGAGGAATCCCCACCCACTAGATTAGCATAATTTATTCACTTTCGGCTAGTACCCAAGATGCAATAGTGGTTGCAATATTGCTCTTCTCTGCCAGGAAATTTGATTTCCAAGCCAAAATATTTAGCCCTGTCCTGTTTATTATTATTATTATAGCTTTCTGCAAGGTTCTCACGCTCCAAACTATAGGGGACTCTTGATTTTACTCTCCCTAACGTGCAGGTAGTATCAGGGCGCGGGGTATATATACTCTGGTGAAACAGCCCTTAGTTGTGCTCGCTTCGGCAGCACATATACTAAAATTGGAACGATACAGAGAAGATTAGCATGGCCCCTGCGCAAGGATGACACGCAAATTCGTGAAGCGTTCCATATTTTTAGGCATCTTCCTCTGGGCAAAACATTAACATTTTTATACGTCAGAACGCAGCTTTACGTGTCGGGTTCAAAGTGCTACATGTAAGTGCACCTGCTAAGCTTCTCTAAGCAATGGCATGCAAACCGAGTTCTGTGCTTCTTTGCAGATGTGCTTTCTTCCGGTCTCAAGTGGTAATGTCCCCTGGGTTTTCCTTTTTCCGCACTTAGGCCTTATTCACATTATAAATTGTTAGCGCAAGCGCTGAGTGCTTTTGTAAGTGCTTTTCCAAGTGTTTTCTGAGCGATTATCGATTTTTTTAGAAGCACTTTTCTAAGCGCTTTTGTAAATGCGATTTGAGCTTTTCTTCCTGCAGACAAACAGGTAGTGAACTCTTATGACCTGGAACGAAATAGCTGTAATTATTATGTGAAGAAAGGCAGTCAGAAAATCGCTTTTCAAAGCCTTTTTTTCAAGTGCTTAGCGATTTTCCTATACCTTGTATTGAAGCCCAAACGCTCAGGAAATGGTGCAGGACCCGCGTTTGTGATTGTAAAGAAAGCTCATCGCTGATGTTAAAATGCCCACATAGGAAAACATTGCACAAGCGCTTTTAAAAATCACCAGTGCTTAAAAAAAATTAAAAAGCGCTCATAGGGCTTGATTCCCTAAAACGTGATAACTGCTATCACGGTCGCACTAGCGTTTTGGATTAATTAGATGATTAAAGTCTGACACTTTGAGCCTAGAATTGTGAACCTTTTCACAATATTCTAATGGTCTGAGATTTTGATTTTGGGGTTCTCATAAGCTGTAAGCCAAAATCATCAAATTTATAACAAATATAGGCTTGAAATGTCTGGCTTTGCATGTAATGAATCCATTTCATATATTATTTTCACCTATCACTGAAATACATTTACTTTTGCACAACATTATAAGTTTTCTAAATTTTACCTGTAAGATCTTCTTCAGAGCCCCCCATCCTTAGATAAAGCTATTTAAGCAATCTTTACTGATTTCTGAATTAAAGAAAAGGATTAATTTGAATTTACAGATGGAAAAGGAATATCAAACAATATTAATATCATATTAATAAGCAAACAACTTTCTCATTTTTTTTCCATCAGTTTTTATACATTTTTACCATATATCAATAAGAATGTATCAGTCAAAATTAAACATTTTCTAAACAGTTACCCCTTTTATCTCTTCCAATAAACCCAGTGTATTCATATTAATTCAAATTATTGCTCCAGTAACTGCATATTTTTGGTAAGCTGTGCTTTAGTAGTATAGTAGTATCTGTTTTCTAGTGTTGTCCGGATCATGAACGATTCGGATCTTTGATCCGAATCTATTTTGTGAGTCGAATCATCCGAATCATCAAAATGGGTGATTCGGATTGCAAAAGGGGCGGGGCCAGGAGCGACACGCCCCCTCTCAGCGGGGTCCTGGAAGCAGAGCAGAGATGGATCGCTCTGTTGGAGGGGACTCGGGGAGCCAGCCTTGCAGGGACAGGTAGAGGGGACATGGGTGCCACTGCCAGATATGTGCAGAGCACACATACTAGCTGTAATGTGCTGCTCATTATAGGCTGTCTGTTCCGTAGTTGTGCACAGTGAACACATTGGAAACTTTTGGCTCAGCTCGGCACAGTTCAGTAACTTTGCAGGCACTGTGATTGCAGCGCAATATGATCCTCCTGCACTCGCTCTAAACAGCTGCACTTATCTTCTGGGAATGCTTTGGGGAATGCTTTCTTTCACTGTGCGACGTTTCCATTCAAGGTATACAGATGAACATGTAGGTGAAATATATGTAAAGCATATGATCGCAGCATGTGGGTATTGTGTGCAAACAAACATTTCTGCTCCCTGCTCTGTCCACTCCCTGCCCTCTGTCCATCTTCTCCCCTTCTCCTGTCCTGCTAGTCATTTCACCCCCGAATGCTTCCCTTGTAAAATGATCCGAGATTCGGATCAAAGATCCGGACCTATTCAATGATCCGATTCGAATCATCCGGATCATTGAAAAGATCCGAACTTCCCATCTCTACTGTTTTCCTCCCTTTATCTGATGACCAATAGCAGTTTCACAGTACTCAGATATTACCGAATCTATTATTAACCAGCATTGATCAGGGGAAAGCGCGAACGCAGTCCCCCACTACCACAAATTATGCAGTCGAGTTTCCCGCATTTGGGGAAATCGCAGGGGTCAACCCACTCGGAGTGCAATGGATGAGCCTCACCCTGGGAGAACCACCTTCGTGATCATGGTGTCTCCCCTGCCAGGTAAGTATGAGTTGGAATCGCACGGAGGGAGGATGCTGGGCTCAGCACTGCTTACACAACACAGGGGGACTTTATGATCTGAGATAAATTAATTTTATCCGCACGGCGATTTTACACAGTTCTCATCCTCATACAATGGAAAGTCCTGCTGCTCTAACAATAAATAAAATTTAACCGCAAACATAAAATCGGTGTGAACTGGAGTCTCTCCCAGACTGCACTGCAACAATCATCATATTTGAATAAAGTGACTTCACTCAGGCAGCCACTCCCAACTCCTTATAAGGAAGAGAGGCTGTTTTGTACTTCAATGGGGAGTGATCAGTGCTCAGTTCACTAAGCAGTTTAGACTAGTCTACTGATGGTTTTTAGTCTACTGATGGTTTGGTGTAAATCAGTTGCATCAAGAAGGAATTCACTAATAATTACCAAATGTCTTAAGCTCAACACACACCAAACAATCTTGGTTGTACAGATTTACCAAATCTATGTAGTATAAGGGCCAACAGATTGAAAATACCTTGAATGATTTATTGGATAAGCTCTTATACTACATGAAACTGGTAAGATTGAACAACCAAGATTGTATGGTGTGTGTTGAGCCTTAGACCTGGTCTAAAACATTTGGTAATTAGGTGGGTAAAGCAGAGGAAATGATCAAAAGATGCAATTGGCAAACGAGTAGCTATGACTGACAGCCTTCTCCTTTGATGAGCTCTCCTCTGCATACAATTAAACTCCTGCATAATTCATTCAAAAGGTTCCATCCTCACGTCGAAAATACCTCACAGAATGACTTTACCGACATAAATCATCTGGTCGAATCTCTGTCAGAAAAAGTGGGCGTGGTTACTCCTTGTTTGCTTTGTGAATTGCATCTTTTGATCATTTACCCTGCTTTACCGACCTAATTACCGAATGTTTTAGACCAGGTCTAAAAACAGGTCTAAAACATTACACCAAACCATCAGTATACTAGTCTAAACTGCTTAGTGAATTGAGGCCAATGTTGGAACAATGTTACCAACAGTTGGGCTTCGGTAAAACGGAGTACTTCTATCGTAGGTGTGAAAATGTTTATGAATTAGCACACAAAAGTCTAAATTAATGAATGCAGTATTTTCTCGACCAGATTTTTTACCGCACATGCTTTTATGAATGATAGCCTTTGAAATGGTTCCTGGGTTTTCTTTTTTCCGCACTTATAGTAATTCTTTATCCCCTACCGTTCTCTTGTCAAGTGAAGCACTTTTCTAGGCAGCCTGGGCTCCATGTCATTTCCTACAGTGGGTGTGAAGAGAGGAATCCCCACCCACTAGATTAGCATAATTTATTCACTTTCGGCTAGTACCCAAGATGCAATAGTGGTTGCAATATTGCTCTTCTCTGCCAGGAAATTTGATTTCCAAGCCAAAATATTTAGCCCTGTCCTGTTTATTATTATTATTATAGCTTTCTGCAAGGTTCTCACGCTCCAAACTATAGGGGACTCTTGATTTTACTCTCCCTAACGTGCAGGTAGTATCAGGGCGCGGGGTATATATACTCTGGTGAAACAGCCCTTAGTTGTGCTCGCTTCGGCAGCACATATACTAAAATTGGAACGATACAGAGAAGATTAGCATGGCCCCTGCGCAAGGATGACACGCAAATTCGTGAAGCGTTCCATATTTTTAGGCATCTTCCTCTGGGCAAAACATTAACATTTTTATACGTCAGAACGCAGCTTTACGTGTCGGGTTCAAAGTGCTACATGTAAGTGCACCTGCTAAGCTTCTCTAAGCAATGGCATGCAAACCGAGTTCTGTGCTTCTTTGCAGATGTGCTTTCTTCCGGTCTCAAGTGGTAATGTCCCCTGGGTTTTCCTTTTTCCGCACTTAGGCCTTATTCACATTATAAATTGTTAGCGCAAGCGCTGAGTGCTTTTGTAAGTGCTTTTCCAAGTGTTTTCTGAGCGATTATCGATTTTTTTAGAAGCACTTTTCTAAGCGCTTTTGTAAATGCGATTTGAGCTTTTCTTCCTGCAGACAAACAGGTAGTGAACTCTTATGACCTGGAACGAAATAGCTGTAATTATTATGTGAAGAAAGGCACTCAGAAAATCGCTTTTCAAAGCCTTTTTTTCAAGTGCTTAGCGATTTTCCTATACCTTGTATTGAAGCCCAAACGCTCAGGAAATGGTGCAGGACCCGCGTTTGTGATTGTAAAGAAAGCTCATCGCTGATGTTAAAATGCCCACATAGGAAAACATTGCACAAGCGCTTTTAAAAATCACCAGTGCTTAAAAAAAATTAAAAAGCGCTCATAGGGCTTGATTCCCTAAAACGTGATAACTGCTATCACGGTCGCACTAGCGTTTTGGATTAATTAGATGATTAAAGTCTGACACTTTGAGCCTAGAATTGTGAACCTTTTCACAATATTCTAATGGTCTGAGATTTTGATTTTGGGGTTCTCATAAGCTGTAAGCCAAAATCATCAAATTTATAACAAATATAGGCTTGAAATGTCTGGCTTTGCATGTAATGAATCCATTTCATATATTATTTTCACCTATCACTGAAATACATTTACTTTTGCACAACATTATAAGTTTTCTAAATTTTACCTGTAAGATCTTCTTCAGAGCCCCCCATCCTTAGATAAAGCTATTTAAGCAATCTTTACTGATTTCTGAATTAAAGAAAAGGATTAATTTGAATTTACAGATGGAAAAGGAATATCAAACAATATTAATATCATATTAATAAGCAAACAACTTTCTCATTTTTTTTCCATCAGTTTTTATACATTTTTACCATATATCAATAAGAATGTATCAGTCAAAATTAAACATTTTCTAAACAGTTACCCCTTTTATCTCTACCAATAAACCCAGTGTATTCATATTAATTCAAATTATTGCTCCAGTAACTGCATATTTTTGGTAAGCTGTGCTTTAGTAGTATAGTAGTATCTGTTTTCTAGTGTTGTCCGGATCATGAACGATTCGGATCTTTGATCCGAATCTATTTTGTGAGTCGAATCATCCGAATCATCAAAATGGGTGATTCGGATTGCAAAAGGGGCGGGGCCAGGAGCGACACGCCCCCTCTCAGCGGGGTCCTGGAAGCAGAGCAGAGATGGATCGCTCTGTTGGAGGGGACTCGGGGAGCCAGCCTTGCAGGGACAGGTAGAGGGGACATGGGTGCCACTGCCAGATATGTGCAGAGCACACATACTAGCTGTAATGTGCTGCTCATTATAGGCTGTCTGTTCCGTAGTTGTGCACAGTGAACACATTGGAAACTTTTGGCTCAGCTCGGCACAGTTCAGTAACTTTGCAGGCACTGTGATTGCAGCGCAATATGATCCTCCTGCACTCGCTCTAAACAGCTGCACTTATCTTCTGGGAATGCTTTGGGGAATGCTTTCTTTCACTGTGCGACGTTTCCATTCAAGGTATACAGATGAACATGTAGGTGAAATATATGTAAAGCATATGATCGCAGCATGTGGGTATTGTGTGCAAACAAACATTTCTGCTCCCTGCTCTGTCCACTCCCTGCCCTCTGTCCATCTTCTCCCCTTCTCCTGTCCTGCTAGTCATTTCACCCCCGAATGCTTCCCTTGTAAAATGATCCGAGATTCGGATCAAAGATCCGGACCTATTCAATGATCCGATTCGAATCATCCGGATCATTGAAAAGATCCGAACTTCCCATCTCTACTGTTTTCCTCCCTTTATCTGATGACCAATAGCAGTTTCACAGTACTCAGATATTACCGAATCTATTATTAACCAGCATTGATCAGGGGAAAGCGCGAACGCAGTCCCCCACTACCACAAATTATGCAGTCGAGTTTCCCGCATTTGGGGAAATCGCAGGGGTCAACCCACTCGGAGTGCAATGGATGAGCCTCACCCTGGGAGAACCACCTTCGTGATCATGGTGTCTCCCCTGCCAGGTAAGTATGAGTTGGAATCGCACGGAGGGAGGATGCTGGGCTCAGCACTGCTTACACAACACAGGGGGACTTTATGATCTGAAATAAATTAATTTTATCCGCACGGCGATTTTACACAGTTCTCATCCTCATACAATGGAAAGTCCTGCTGCTCTAACAATAAATAAAATTTAACCGCAAACATAAAATCGGTGTGAACTGGAGTCTCTCCCAGACTGCACTGCAACAATCATCATATTTGAATAAAGTGACTTCACTCAGGCAGCCACTCCCAACTCCTTATAAGGAAGAGAGGCTGTTTTGTACTTCAATGGGGAGTGATCAGTGCTCAGTTCACTAAGCAGTTTAGACTAGTCTACTGATGGTTTTTAGTCTACTGATGGTTTGGTGTAAATCAGTTGCATCAAGAAGGAATTCACTAATAATTACCAAATGTCTTAAGCTCAACACACACCAAACAATCTTGGTTGTGCAGATTTACCAAATCTATGTAGTATAAGGGCCAACAGATTGAAAATACCTTGAATGATTTATTGGATAAGCTCTTATACTACATGAAACTGGTAAGATTGAACAACCAAGATTGTATGGTGTGTGTTGAGCCTTAGACCTGGTCTAAAACATTTGGTAATTAGGTGGGTAAAGCAGAGGAAATGATCAAAAGATGCAATTGGCAAACGAGTAGCTATGACTGACAGCCTTCTCCTTTGATGAGCTCTCCTCTGCATACAATTAAACTCCTGCATAATTCATTCAAAAGGTTCCATCCTCACGTCGAAAATACCTCACAGAATGACTTTACCGACATAAATCATCTGGTCGAATCTCTGTCAGAAAAAGTGGGCGTGGTTACTCCTTGTTTGCTTTGTGAATTGCATCTTTTGATCATTTACCCTGCTTTACCGACCTAATTACCGAATGTTTTAGACCAGGTCTAAAAACAGGTCTAAAACATTACACCAAACCATCAGTATACTAGTCTAAACTGCTTAGTGAATTGAGGCCAATGTTGGAACAATGTTACCAACAGTTGGGCTTCGGTAAAACGGAGTACTTCTATCGTAGGTGTGAAAATGTTTATGAATTAGCACACAAAAGTCTAAATTAATGAATGCAGTATTTTCTCGACCAGATTTTTTACCGCACATGCTTTTATGAATGATAGCCTTTGAAATGGTTCCTGGGTTTTCTTTTTTCCGCACTTATAGTAATTCTTTATCCCCTACCGTTCTCTTGTCAAGTGAAGCACTTTTCTAGGCAGCCTGGGCTCCATGTCATTTCCTACAGTGGGTGTGAAGAGAGGAATCCCCACCCACTAGATTAGCATAATTTATTCACTTTCGGCTAGTACCCAAGATGCAATAGTGGTTGCAATATTGCTCTTCTCTGCCAGGAAATTTGATTTCCAAGCCAAAATATTTAGCCCTGTCCTGTTTATTATTATTATTATAGCTTTCTGCAAGGTTCTCACGCTCCAAACTATAGGGGACTCTTGATTTTACTCTCCCTAACGTGCAGGTAGTATCAGGGCGCGGGGTATATATACTCTGGTGAAACAGCCCTTAGTTGTGCTCGCTTCGGCAGCACATATACTAAAATTGGAACGATACAGAGAAGATTAGCATGGCCCCTGCGCAAGGATGACACGCAAATTCGTGAAGCGTTCCATATTTTTAGGCATCTTCCTCTGGGCAAAACATTAACATTTTTATACGTCAGAACGCAGCTTTACGTGTCGGGTTCAAAGTGCTACATGTAAGTGCACCTGCTAAGCTTCTCTAAGCAATGGCATGCAAACCGAGTTCTGTGCTTCTTTGCAGATGTGCTTTCTTCCGGTCTCAAGTGGTAATGTCCCCTGGGTTTTCCTTTTTCCGCACTTAGGCCTTATTCACATTATAAATTGTTAGCGCAAGCGCTGAGTGCTTTTGTAAGTGCTTTTCCAAGTGTTTTCTGAGCGATTATCGATTTTTTTAGAAGCACTTTTCTAAGCGCTTTTGTAAATGCGATTTGAGCTTTTCTTCCTGCAGACAAACAGGTAGTGAACTCTTATGACCTGGAACGAAATAGCTGTAATTATTATGTGAAGAAAGGCACTCAGAAAATCGCTTTTCAAAGCCTTTTTTTCAAGTGCTTAGCGATTTTCCTATACCTTGTATTGAAGCCCAAACGCTCAGGAAATGGTGCAGGACCCGCGTTTGTGATTGTAAAGAAAGCTCATCGCTGATGTTAAAATGCCCACATAGGAAAACATTGCACAAGCGCTTTTAAAAATCACCAGTGCTTAAAAAAAATTAAAAAGCGCTCATAGGGCTTGATTCCCTAAAACGTGATAACTGCTATCACGGTCGCACTAGCGTTTTGGATTAATTAGATGATTAAAGTCTGACACTTTGAGCCTAGAATTGTGAACCTTTTCACAATATTCTAATGGTCTGAGATTTTGATTTTGGGGTTCTCATAAGCTGTAAGCCAAAATCATCAAATTTATAACAAATATAGGCTTGAAATGTCTGGCTTTGCATGTAATGAATCCATTTCATATATTATTTTCACCTATCACTGAAATACATTTACTTTTGCACAACATTATAAGTTTTCTAAATTTTACCTGTAAGATCTTCTTCAGAGCCCCCCATCCTTAGATAAAGCTATTTAAGCAATCTTTACTGATTTCTGAATTAAAGAAAAGGATTAATTTGAATTTACAGATGGAAAAGGAATATCAAACAATATTAATATCATATTAATAAGCAAACAACTTTCTCATTTTTTTTCCATCAGTTTTTATACATTTTTACCATATATTAATAAGAATGTATCAGTCAAAATTAAACATTTTCTAAACAGTTACCCCTTTTATCTCTTCCAATAAACCCAGTGTATTCATATTAATTCAAATTATTGCTCCAGTAACTGCATATTTTTGGTAAGCTGTGCTTTAGTAGTATAGTAGTATCTGTTTTCTAGTGTTGTCCGGATCATGAACGATTCGGATCTTTGATCCGAATCTATTTTGTGAGTCGAATCATCCGAATCATCAAAATGGGTGATTCGGATTGCAAAAGGGGCGGGGCCAGGAGCGACACGCCCCCTCTCAGCGGGGTCCTGGAAGCAGAGCAGAGATGGATCGCTCTGTTGGAGGGGACTCGGGGAGCCAGCCTTGCAGGGACAGGTAGAGGGGACATGGGTGCCACTGCCAGATATGTGCAGAGCACACATACTAGCTGTAATGTGCTGCTCATTATAGGCTGTCTGTTCCGTAGTTGTGCACAGTGAACACATTGGAAACTTTTGGCTCAGCTCGGCACAGTTCAGTAACTTTGCAGGCACTGTGATTGCAGCGCAATATGATCCTCCTGCACTCGCTCTAAACAGCTGCACTTATCTTCTGGGAATGCTTTGGGGAATGCTTTCTTTCACTGTGCGACGTTTCCATTCAAGGTATACAGATGAACATGTAGGTGAAATATATGTAAAGCATATGATCGCAGCATGTGGGTATTGTGTGCAAACAAACATTTCTGCTCCCTGCTCTGTCCACTCCCTGCCCTCTGTCCATCTTCTCCCCTTCTCCTGTCCTGCTAGTCATTTCACCCCCGAATGCTTCCCTTGTAAAATGATCCGAGATTCGGATCAAAGATCCGGACCTATTCAATGATCCGATTCGAATCATCCGGATCATTGAAAAGATCCGAACTTCCCATCTCTACTGTTTTCCTCCCTTTATCTGATGACCAATAGCAGTTTCACAGTACTCAGATATTACCGAATCTATTATTAACCAGCATTGATCAGGGGAAAGCGCGAACGCAGTCCCCCACTACCACAAATTATGCAGTCGAGTTTCCCGCATTTGGGGAAATCGCAGGGGTCAACCCACTCGGAGTGCAATGGATGAGCCTCACCCTGGGAGAACCACCTTCGTGATCATGGTGTCTCCCCTGCCAGGTAAGTATGAGTTGGAATCGCACGGAGGGAGGATGCTGGGCTCAGCACTGCTTACACAACACAGGGGGACTTTATGATCTGAAATAAATTAATTTTATCCGCACGGCGATTTTACACAGTTCTCATCCTCATACAATGGAAAGTCCTGCTGCTCTAACAATAAATAAAATTTAACCGCAAACATAAAATCGGTGTGAACTGGAGTCTCTCCCAGACTGCACTGCAACAATCATCATATTTGAATAAAGTGACTTCACTCAGGCAGCCACTCCCAACTCCTTATAAGGAAGAGAGGCTGTTTTGTACTTCAATGGGGAGTGATCAGTGCTCAGTTCACTAAGCAGTTTAGACTAGTCTACTGATGGTTTTTAGCCTACTGATGGTTTGGTGTAAATCAGTTGCATCAAGAAGGAATTCACTAATAATTACCAAATGTCTTAAGCTCAACACACACCAAACAATCTTGGTTGTACAGATTTACCAAATCTATGTAGTATAAGGGCCAACAGATTGAAAATACCTTGAATGATTTATTGGATAAGCTCTTATACTACATGAAACTGGTAAGATTGAACAACCAAGATTGTATGGTGTGTGTTGAGCCTTAGACCTGGTCTAAAACATTTGGTAATTAGGTGGGTAAAGCAGAGGAAATGATCAAAAGATGCAATTGGCAAACGAGTAGCTATGACTGACAGCCTTCTCCTTTGATGAGCTCTCCTCTGCATACAATTAAACTCCTGCATAATTCATTCAAAAGGTTCCATCCTCACGTCGAAAATACCTCACAGAATGACTTTACCGACATAAATCATCTGGTCGAATCTCTGTCAGAAAAAGTGGGCGTGGTTACTCCTTGTTTGCTTTGTGAATTGCATCTTTTGATCATTTACCCTGCTTTACCGACCTAATTACCGAATGTTTTAGACCAGGTCTAAAAACAGGTCTAAAACATTACACCAAACCATCAGTATACTAGTCTAAACTGCTTAGTGAATTGAGGCCAATGTTGGAACAATGTTACCAACAGTTGGGCTTCGGTAAAACGGAGTACTTCTATCGTAGGTGTGAAAATGTTTATGAATTAGCACACAAAAGTCTAAATTAATGAATGCAGTATTTTCTCGACCAGATTTTTTACCGCACATGCTTTTATGAATGATAGCCTTTGAAATGGTTCCTGGGTTTTCTTTTTTCCGCACTTATAGTAATTCTTTATCCCCTACCGTTCTCTTGTCAAGTGAAGCACTTTTCTAGGCAGCCTGGGCTCCATGTCATTTCCTACAGTGGGTGTGAAGAGAGGAATCCCCACCCACTAGATTAGCATAATTTATTCACTTTCGGCTAGTACCCAAGATGCAATAGTGGTTGCAATATTGCTCTTCTCTGCCAGGAAATTTGATTTCCAAGCCAAAATATTTAGCCCTGTCCTGTTTATTATTATTATTATAGCTTTCTGCAAGGTTCTCACGCTCCAAACTATAGGGGACTCTTGATTTTACTCTCCCTAACGTGCAGGTAGTATCAGGGCGCGGGGTATATATACTCTGGTGAAACAGCCCTTAGTTGTGCTCGCTTCGGCAGCACATATACTAAAATTGGAACGATACAGAGAAGATTAGCATGGCCCCTGCGCAAGGATGACACGCAAATTCGTGAAGCGTTCCATATTTTTAGGCATCTTCCTCTGGGCAAAACATTAACATTTTTATACGTCAGAACGCAGCTTTACGTGTCGGGTTCAAAGTGCTACATGTAAGTGCACCTGCTAAGCTTCTCTAAGCAATGGCATGCAAACCGAGTTCTGTGCTTCTTTGCAGATGTGCTTTCTTCCGGTCTCAAGTGGTAATGTCCCCTGGGTTTTCCTTTTTCCGCACTT
Source organism: Hyperolius riggenbachi (assembly GCF_040937935.1). Lineage (NCBI taxonomy): Eukaryota > Metazoa > Chordata > Amphibia > Anura > Hyperoliidae > Hyperolius > Hyperolius riggenbachi. The sequence continues at coordinate 47,307,491 of NC_090647.1, forward strand.
AGGCCTTATTCACATTATAAATTGTTAGCGCAAGCGCTGAGTGCTTTTGTAAGTGCTTTTCCAAGTGTTTTCTGAGCGATTATCGATTTTTTTAGAAGCACTTTTCTAAGCGCTTTTGTAAATGCGATTTGAGCTTTTCTTCCTGCAGACAAACAGGTAGTGAACTCTTATGACCTGGAACGAAATAGCTGTAATTATTATGTGAAGAAAGGCACTCAGAAAATCGCTTTTCAAAGCCTTTTTTTCAAGTGCTTAGCGATTTTCCTATACCTTGTATTGAAGCCCAAACGCTCAGGAAATGGTGCAGGACCCGCGTTTGTGATTGTAAAGAAAGCTCATCGCTGATGTTAAAATGCCCACATAGGAAAACATTGCACAAGCGCTTTTAAAAATCACCAGTGCTTAAAAAAAATTAAAAAGCGCTCATAGGGCTTGATTCCCTAAAACGTGATAACTGCTATCACGGTCGCACTAGCGTTTTGGATTAATTAGATGATTAAAGTCTGACACTTTGAGCCTAGAATTGTGAACCTTTTCACAATATTCTAATGGTCTGAGATTTTGATTTTGGGGTTCTCATAAGCTGTAAGCCAAAATCATCAAATTTATAACAAATATAGGCTTGAAATGTCTGGCTTTGCATGTAATGAATCCATTTCATATATTATTTTCACCTATCACTGAAATACATTTACTTTTGCACAACATTATAAGTTTTCTAAATTTTACCTGTAAGATCTTCTTCAGAGCCCCCCATCCTTAGATAAAGCTATTTAAGCAATCTTTACTGATTTCTGAATTAAAGAAAAGGATTAATTTGAATTTACAGATGGAAAAGGAATATCAAACAATATTAATATCATATTAATAAGCAAACAACTTTCTCATTTTTTTTCCATCAGTTTTTATACATTTTTACCATATATCAATAAGAATGTATCAGTCAAAATTAAACATTTTCTAAACAGTTACCCCTTTTATCTCTACCAATAAACCCAGTGTATTCATATTAATTCAAATTATTGCTCCAGTAACTGCATATTTTTGGTAAGCTGTGCTTTAGTAGTATAGTAGTATCTGTTTTCTAGTGTTGTCCGGATCATGAACGATTCGGATCTTTGATCCGAATCTATTTTGTGAGTCGAATCATCCGAATCATCAAAATGGGTGATTCGGATTGCAAAAGGGGCGGGGCCAGGAGCGACACGCCCCCTCTCAGCGGGGTCCTGGAAGCAGAGCAGAGATGGATCGCTCTGTTGGAGGGGACTCGGGGAGCCAGCCTTGCAGGGACAGGTAGAGGGGACATGGGTGCCACTGCCAGATATGTGCAGAGCACACATACTAGCTGTAATGTGCTGCTCATTATAGGCTGTCTGTTCCGTAGTTGTGCACAGTGAACACATTGGAAACTTTTGGCTCAGCTCGGCACAGTTCAGTAACTTTGCAGGCACTGTGATTGCAGCGCAATATGATCCTCCTGCACTCGCTCTAAACAGCTGCACTTATCTTCTGGGAATGCTTTGGGGAATGCTTTCTTTCACTGTGCGACGTTTCCATTCAAGGTATACAGATGAACATGTAGGTGAAATATATGTAAAGCATATGATCGCAGCATGTGGGTATTGTGTGCAAACAAACATTTCTGCTCCCTGCTCTGTCCACTCCCTGCCCTCTGTCCATCTTCTCCCCTTCTCCTGTCCTGCTAGTCATTTCACCCCCGAATGCTTCCCTTGTAAAATGATCCGAGATTCGGATCAAAGATCCGGACCTATTCAATGATCCGATTCGAATCATCCGGATCATTGAAAAGATCCGAACTTCCCATCTCTACTGTTTTCCTCCCTTTATCTGATGACCAATAGCAGTTTCACAGTACTCAGATATTACCGAATCTATTATTAACCAGCATTGATCAGGGGAAAGCGCGAACGCAGTCCCCCACTACCACAAATTATGCAGTCGAGTTTCCCGCATTTGGGGAAATCGCAGGGGTCAACCCACTCGGAGTGCAATGGATGAGCCTCACCCTGGGAGAACCACCTTCGTGATCATGGTGTCTCCCCTGCCAGGTAAGTATGAGTTGGAATCGCATGGAGGGAGGATGCTGGGCTCAGCACTGCTTACACAACACAGGGGGACTTTATGATCTGAAATAAATTAATTTTATCCGCACGGCGATTTTACACAGTTCTCATCCTCATACAATGGAAAGTCCTGCTGCTCTAACAATAAATAAAATTTAACCGCAAACATAAAATCGGTGTGAACTGGAGTCTCTCCCAGACTGCACTGCAACAATCATCATATTTGAATAAAGTGACTTCACTCAGGCAGCCACTCCCAACTCCTTATAAGGAAGAGAGGCTGTTTTGTACTTCAATGGGGAGTGATCAGTGCTCAGTTCACTAAGCAGTTTAGACTAGTCTACTGATGGTTTTTAGTCTACTGATGGTTTGGTGTAAATCAGTTGCATCAAGAAGGAATTCACTAATAATTACCAAATGTCTTAAGCTCAACACACACCAAACAATCTTGGTTGTACAGATTTACCAAATCTATGTAGTATAAGGGCCAACAGATTGAAAATACCTTGAATGATTTATTGGATAAGCTCTTATACTACATGAAACTGGTAAGATTGAACAACCAAGATTGTATGGTGTGTGTTGAGCCTTAGACCTGGTCTAAAACATTTGGTAATTAGGTGGGTAAAGCAGAGGAAATGATCAAAAGATGCAATTGGCAAACGAGTAGCTATGACTGACAGCCTTCTCCTTTGATGAGCTCTCCTCTGCATACAATTAAACTCCTGCATAATTCATTCAAAAGGTTCCATCCTCACGTCGAAAATACCTCACAGAATGACTTTACCGACATAAATCATCTGGTCGAATCTCTGTCAGAAAAAGTGGGCGTGGTTACTCCTTGTTTGCTTTGTGAATTGCATCTTTTGATCATTTACCCTGCTTTACCGACCTAATTACCGAATGTTTTAGACCAGGTCTAAAAACAGGTCTAAAACATTACACCAAACCATCAGTATACTAGTCTAAACTGCTTAGTGAATTGAGGCCAATGTTGGAACAATGTTACCAACAGTTGGGCTTCGGTAAAACGGAGTACTTCTATCGTAGGTGTGAAAATGTTTATGAATTAGCACACAAAAGTCTAAATTAATGAATGCAGTATTTTCTCGACCAGATTTTTTACCGCACATGCTTTTATGAATGATAGCCTTTGAAATGGTTCCTGGGTTTTCTTTTTTCCGCACTTATAGTAATTCTTTATCCCCTACCGTTCTCTTGTCAAGTGAAGCACTTTTCTAGGCAGCCTGGGCTCCATGTCATTTCCTACAGTGGGTGTGAAGAGAGGAATCCCCACCCACTAGATTAGCATAATTTATTCACTTTCGGCTAGTACCCAAGATGCAATAGTGGTTGCAATATTGCTCTTCTCTGCCAGGAAATTTGATTTCCAAGCCAAAATATTTAGCCCTGTCCTGTTTATTATTATTATTATAGCTTTCTGCAAGGTTCTCACGCTCCAAACTATAGGGGACTCTTGATTTTACTCTCCCTAACGTGCAGGTAGTATCAGGGCGCGGGGTATATATACTCTGGTGAAACAGCCCTTAGTTGTGCTCGCTTCGGCAGCACATATACTAAAATTGGAACGATACAGAGAAGATTAGCATGGCCCCTGCGCAAGGATGACACGCAAATTCGTGAAGCGTTCCATATTTTTAGGCATCTTCCTCTGGGCAAAACATTAACATTTTTATACGTCAGAACGCAGCTTTACGTGTCGGGTTCAAAGTGCTACATGTAAGTGCACCTGCTAAGCTTCTCTAAGCAATGGCATGCAAACCGAGTTCTGTGCTTCTTTGCAGATGTGCTTTCTTCCGGTCTCAAGTGGTAATGTCCCCTGGGTTTTCCTTTTTCCGCACTTAGGCCTTATTCACATTATAAATTGTTAGCGCAAGCGCTGAGTGCTTTTGTAAGTGCTTTTCCAAGTGTTTTCTGAGCGATTATCGATTTTTTTAGAAGCACTTTTCTAAGCGCTTTTGTAAATGCGATTTGAGCTTTTCTTCCTGCAGACAAACAGGTAGTGAACTCTTATGACCTGGAACGAAATAGCTGTAATTATTATGTGAAGAAAGGCACTCAGAAAATCGCTTTTCAAAGCCTTTTTTTCAAGTGCTTAGCGATTTTCCTATACCTTGTATTGAAGCCCAAACGCTCAGGAAATGGTGCAGGACCCGCGTTTGTGATTGTAAAGAAAGCTCATCGCTGATGTTAAAATGCCCACATAGGAAAACATTGCACAAGCGCTTTTAAAAATCACCAGTGCTTAAAAAAAATTAAAAAGCGCTCATAGGGCTTGATTCCCTAAAACGTGATAACTGCTATCACGGTCGCACTAGCGTTTTGGATTAATTAGATGATTAAAGTCTGACACTTTGAGCCTAGAATTGTGAACCTTTTCACAATATTCTAATGGTCTGAGATTTTGATTTTGGGGTTCTCATAAGCTGTAAGCCAAAATCATCAAATTTATAACAAATATAGGCTTGAAATGTCTGGCTTTGCATGTAATGAATCCATTTCATATATTATTTTCACCTATCACTGAAATACATTTACTTTTGCACAACATTATAAGTTTTCTAAATTTTACCTGTAAGATCTTCTTCAGAGCCCCCCATCCTTAGATAAAGCTATTTAAGCAATCTTTACTGATTTCTGAATTAAAGAAAAGGATTAATTTGAATTTACAGATGGAAAAGGAATATCAAACAATATTAATATCATATTAATAAGCAAACAACTTTCTCATTTTTTTTCCATCAGTTTTTATACATTTTTACCATATATCAATAAGAATGTATCAGTCAAAATTAAACATTTTCTAAACAGTTACCCCTTTTATCTCTACCAATAAACCCAGTGTATTCATATTAATTCAAATTATTGCTCCAGTAACTGCATATTTTTGGTAAGCTGTGCTTTAGTAGTATAGTAGTATCTGTTTTCTAGTGTTGTCCGGATCATGAACGATTCGGATCTTTGATCCGAATCTATTTTGTGAGTCGAATCATCCGAATCATCAAAATGGGTGATTCGGATTGCAAAAGGGGCGGGGCCAGGAGCGACACGCCCCCTCTCAGCGGGGTCCTGGAAGCAGAGCAGAGATGGATCGCTCTGTTGGAGGGGACTCGGGGAGCCAGCCTTGCAGGGACAGGTAGAGGGGACATGGGTGCCACTGCCAGATATGTGCAGAGCACACATACTAGCTGTAATGTGCTGCTCATTATAGGCTGTCTGTTCCGTAGTTGTGCACAGTGAACACATTGGAAACTTTTGGCTCAGCTCGGCACAGTTCAGTAACTTTGCAGGCACTGTGATTGCAGCGCAATATGATCCTCCTGCACTCGCTCTAAACAGCTGCACTTATCTTCTGGGAATGCTTTGGGGAATGCTTTCTTTCACTGTGCGACGTTTCCATTCAAGGTATACAGATGAACATGTAGGTGAAATATATGTAAAGCATATGATCGCAGCATGTGGGTATTGTGTGCAAACAAACATTTCTGCTCCCTGCTCTGTCCACTCCCTGCCCTCTGTCCATCTTCTCCCCTTCTCCTGTCCTGCTAGTCATTTCACCCCCGAATGCTTCCCTTGTAAAATGATCCGAGATTCGGATCAAAGATCCGGACCTATTCAATGATCCGATTCGAATCATCCGGATCATTGAAAAGATCCGAACTTCCCATCTCTACTGTTTTCCTCCCTTTATCTGATGACCAATAGCAGTTTCACAGTACTCAGATATTACCGAATCTATTATTAACCAGCATTGATCAGGGGAAAGCGCGAACGCAGTCCCCCACTACCACAAATTATGCAGTCGAGTTTCCCGCATTTGGGGAAATCGCAGGGGTCAACCCACTCGGAGTGCAATGGATGAGCCTCACCCTGGGAGAACCACCTTCGTGATCATGGTGTCTCCCCTGCCAGGTAAGTATGAGTTGGAATCGCACGGAGGGAGGATGCTGGGCTCAGCACTGCTTACACAACACAGGGGGACTTTATGATCTGAAATAAATTAATTTTATCCGCACGGCGATTTTACACAGTTCTCATCCTCATACAATGGAAAGTCCTGCTGCTCTAACAATAAATAAAATTTAACCGCAAACATAAAATCGGTGTGAACTGGAGTCTCTCCCAGACTGCACTGCAACAATCATCATATTTGAATAAAGTGACTTCACTCAGGCAGCCACTCCCAACTCCTTATAAGGAAGAGAGGCTGTTTTGTACTTCAATGGGGAGTGATCAGTGCTCAGTTCACTAAGCAGTTTAGACTAGTCTACTGATGGTTTTTAGTCTACTGATGGTTTGGTGTAAATCAGTTGCATCAAGAAGGAATTCACTAATAATTACCAAATGTCTTAAGCTCAACACACACCAAACAATCTTGGTTGTACAGATTTACCAAATCTATGTAGTATAAGGGCCAACAGATTGAAAATACCTTGAATGATTTATTGGATAAGCTCTTATACTACATGAAACTGGTAAGATTGAACAACCAAGATTGTATGGTGTGTGTTGAGCCTTAGACCTGGTCTAAAACATTTGGTAATTAGGTGGGTAAAGCAGAGGAAATGATCAAAAGATGCAATTGGCAAACGAGTAGCTATGACTGACAGCCTTCTCCTTTGATGAGCTCTCCTCTGCATACAATTAAACTCCTGCATAATTCATTCAAAAGGTTCCATCCTCACGTCGAAAATACCTCACAGAATGACTTTACCGACATAAATCATCTGGTCGAATCTCTGTCAGAAAAAGTGGGCGTGGTTACTCCTTGTTTGCTTTGTGAATTGCATCTTTTGATCATTTACCCTGCTTTACCGACCTAATTACCGAATGTTTTAGACCAGGTCTAAAAACAGGTCTAAAACATTACACCAAACCATCAGTATACTAGTCTAAACTGCTTAGTGAATTGAGGCCAATGTTGGAACAATGTTACCAACAGTTGGGCTTCGGTAAAACGGAGTACTTCTATCGTAGGTGTGAAAATGTTTATGAATTAGCACACAAAAGTCTAAATTAATGAATGCAGTATTTTCTCGACCAGATTTTTTACCGCACATGCTTTTATGAATGATAGCCTTTGAAATGGTTCCTGGGTTTTCTTTTTTCCGCACTTATAGTAATTCTTTATCCCCTACCGTTCTCTTGTCAAGTGAAGCACTTTTCTAGGCAGCCTGGGCTCCATGTCATTTCCTACAGTGGGTGTGAAGAGAGGAATCCCCACCCACTAGATTAGCATAATTTATTCACTTTCGGCTAGTACCCAAGATGCAATAGTGGTTGCAATATTGCTCTTCTCTGCCAGGAAATTTGATTTCCAAGCCAAAATATTTAGCCCTGTCCTGTTTATTATTATTATTATAGCTTTCTGCAAGGTTCTCACGCTCCAAACTATAGGGGACTCTTGATTTTACTCTCCCTAACGTGCAGGTAGTATCAGGGCGCGGGGTATATATACTCTGGTGAAACAGCCCTTAGTTGTGCTCGCTTCGGCAGCACATATACTAAAATTGGAACGATACAGAGAAGATTAGCATGGCCCCTGCGCAAGGATGACACGCAAATTCGTGAAGCGTTCCATATTTTTAGGCATCTTCCTCTGGGCAAAACATTAACATTTTTATACGTCAGAACGCAGCTTTACGTGTCGGGTTCAAAGTGCTACATGTAAGTGCACCTGCTAAGCTTCTCTAAGCAATGGCATGCAAACCGAGTTCTGTGCTTCTTTGCAGATGTGCTTTCTTCCGGTCTCAAGTGGTAATGTCCCCTGGGTTTTCCTTTTTCCGCACTTAGGCCTTATTCACATTATAAATTGTTAGCGCAAGCGCTGAGTGCTTTTGTAAGTGCTTTTCCAAGTGTTTTCTGAGCGATTATCGATTTTTTTAGAAGCACTTTTCTAAGCGCTTTTGTAAATGCGATTTGAGCTTTTCTTCCTGCAGACAAACAGGTAGTGAACTCTTATGACCTGGAACGAAATAGCTGTAATTATTATGTGAAGAAAGGCACTCAGAAAATCGCTTTTCAAAGCCTTTTTTTCAAGTGCTTAGCGATTTTCCTATACCTTGTATTGAAGCCCAAACGCTCAGGAAATGGTGCAGGACCCGCGTTTGTGATTGTAAAGAAAGCTCATCGCTGATGTTAAAATGCCCACATAGGAAAACATTGCACAAGCGCTTTTAAAAATCACCAGTGCTTAAAAAAAATTAAAAAGCGCTCATAGGGCTTGATTCCCTAAAACGTGATAACTGCTATCACGGTCGCACTAGCGTTTTGGATTAATTAGATGATTAAAGTCTGACACTTTGAGCCTAGAATTGTGAACCTTTTCACAATATTCTAATGGTCTGAGATTTTGATTTTGGGGTTCTCATAAGCTGTAAGCCAAAATCATCAAATTTATAACAAATATAGGCTTGAAATGTCTGGCTTTGCATGTAATGAATCCATTTCATATATTATTTTCACCTATCACTGAAATACATTTACTTTTGCACAACATTATAAGTTTTCTAAATTTTACCTGTAAGATCTTCTTCAGAGCCCCCCATCCTTAGATAAAGCTATTTAAGCAATCTTTACTGATTTCTGAATTAAAGAAAAGGATTAATTTGAATTTACAGATGGAAAAGGAATATCAAACAATATTAATATCATATTAATAAGCAAACAACTTTCTCATTTTTTTTCCATCAGTTTTTATACATTTTTACCATATATCAATAAGAATGTATCAGTCAAAATTAAACATTTTCTAAACAGTTACCCCTTTTATCTCTACCAATAAACCCAGTGTATTCATATTAATTCAAATTATTGCTCCAGTAACTGCATATTTTTGGTAAGCTGTGCTTTAGTAGTATAGTAGTATCTGTTTTCTAGTGTTGTCCGGATCATGAACGATTCGGATCTTTGATCCGAATCTATTTTGTGAGTCGAATCATCCGAATCATCAAAATGGGTGATTCGGATTGCAAAAGGGGCGGGGCCAGGAGCGACACGCCCCCTCTCAGCGGGGTCCTGGAAGCAGAGCAGAGATGGATCGCTCTGTTGGAGGGGACTCGGGGAGCCAGCCTTGCAGGGACAGGTAGAGGGGACATGGGTGCCACTGCCAGATATGTGCAGAGCACACATACTAGCTGTAATGTGCTGCTCATTATAGGCTGTCTGTTCCGTAGTTGTGCACAGTGAACACATTGGAAACTTTTGGCTCAGCTCGGCACAGTTCAGTAACTTTGCAGGCACTGTGATTGCAGCGCAATATGATCCTCCTGCACTCGCTCTAAACAGCTGCACTTATCTTCTGGGAATGCTTTGGGGAATGCTTTCTTTCACTGTGCGACGTTTCCATTCAAGGTATACAGATGAACATGTAGGTGAAATATATGTAAAGCATATGATCGCAGCATGTGGGTATTGTGTGCAAACAAACATTTCTGCTCCCTGCTCTGTCCACTCCCTGCCCTCTGTCCATCTTCTCCCCTTCTCCTGTCCTGCTAGTCATTTCACCCCCGAATGCTTCCCTTGTAAAATGATCCGAGATTCGGATCAAAGATCCGGACCTATTCAATGATCCGATTCGAATCATCCGGATCATTGAAAAGATCCGAACTTCCCATCTCTACTGTTTTCCTCCCTTTATCTGATGACCAATAGCAGTTTCACAGTACTCAGATATTACCGAATCTATTATTAACCAGCATTGATCAGGGGAAAGCGCGAACGCAGTCCCCCACTACCACAAATTATGCAGTCGAGTTTCCCGCATTTGGGGAAATCGCAGGGGTCAACCCACTCGGAGTGCAATGGATGAGCCTCACCCTGGGAGAACCACCTTCGTGATCATGGTGTCTCCCCTGCCAGGTAAGTATGAGTTGGAATCGCACGGAGGGAGGATGCTGGGCTCAGCACTGCTTACACAACACAGGGGGACTTTATGATCTGAAATAAATTAATTTTATCCGCACGGCGATTTTACACAGTTCTCATCCTCATACAATGGAAAGTCCTGCTGCTCTAACAATAAATAAAATTTAACCGCAAACATAAAATCGGTGTGAACTGGAGTCTCTCCCAGACTGCACTGCAACAATCATCATATTTGAATAAAGTGACTTCACTCAGGCAGCCACTCCCAACTCCTTATAAGGAAGAGAGGCTGTTTTGTACTTCAATGGGGAGTGATCAGTGCTCAGTTCACTAAGCAGTTTAGACTAGTCTACTGATGGTTTTTAGTCTACTGATGGTTTGGTGTAAATCAGTTGCATCAAGAAGGAATTCACTAATAATTACCAAATGTCTTAAGCTCAACACACACCAAACAATCTTGGTTGTACAGATTTACCAAATCTATGTAGTATAAGGGCCAACAGATTGAAAATACCTTGAATGATTTATTGGATAAGCTCTTATACTACATGAAACTGGTAAGATTGAACAACCAAGATTGTATGGTGTGTGTTGAGCCTTAGACCTGGTCTAAAACATTTGGTAATTAGGTGGGTAAAGCAGAGGAAATGATCAAAAGATGCAATTGGCAAACGAGTAGCTATGACTGACAGCCTTCTCCTTTGATGAGCTCTCCTCTGCATACAATTAAACTCCTGCATAATTCATTCAAAAGGTTCCATCCTCACGTCGAAAATACCTCACAGAATGACTTTACCGACATAAATCATCTGGTCGAATCTCTGTCAGAAAAAGTGGGCGTGGTTACTCCTTGTTTGCTTTGTGAATTGCATCTTTTGATCATTTACCCTGCTTTACCGACCTAATTACCGAATGTTTTAGACCAGGTCTAAAAACAGGTCTAAAACATTACACCAAACCATCAGTATACTAGTCTAAACTGCTTAGTGAATTGAGGCCAATGTTGGAACAATGTTACCAACAGTTGGGCTTCGGTAAAACGGAGTACTTCTATCGTAGGTGTGAAAATGTTTATGAATTAGCACACAAAAGTCTAAATTAATGAATGCAGTATTTTCTCGACCAGATTTTTTACCGCACATGCTTTTATGAATGATAGCCTTTGAAATGGTTCCTGGGTTTTCTTTTTTCCGCACTTATAGTAATTCTTTATCCCCTACCGTTCTCTTGTCAAGTGAAGCACTTTTCTAGGCAGCCTGGGCTCCATGTCATTTCCTACAGTGGGTGTGAAGAGAGGAATCCCCACCCACTAGATTAGCATAATTTATTCACTTTCGGCTAGTACCCAAGATGCAATAGTGGTTGCAATATTGCTCTTCTCTGCCAGGAAATTTGATTTCCAAGCCAAAATATTTAGCCCTGTCCTGTTTATTATTATTATTATAGCTTTCTGCAAGGTTCTCACGCTCCAAACTATAGGGGACTCTTGATTTTACTCTCCCTAACGTGCAGGTAGTATCAGGGCGCGGGGTATATATACTCTGGTGAAACAGCCCTTAGTTGTGCTCGCTTCGGCAGCACATATACTAAAATTGGAACGATACAGAGAAGATTAGCATGGCCCCTGCGCAAGGATGACACGCAAATTCGTGAAGCGTTCCATATTTTTAGGCATCTTCCTCTGGGCAAAACATTAACATTTTTATACGTCAGAACGCAGCTTTACGTGTCGGGTTCAAAGTGCTACATGTAAGTGCACCTGCTAAGCTTCTCTAAGCAATGGCATGCAAACCGAGTTCTGTGCTTCTTTGCAGATGTGCTTTCTTCCGGTCTCAAGTGGTAATGTCCCCTGGGTTTTCCTTTTTCCGCACTTAGGCCTTATTCACATTATAAATTGTTAGCGCAAGCGCTGAGTGCTTTTGTAAGTGCTTTTCCAAGTGTTTTCTGAGCGATTATCGATTTTTTTAGAAGCACTTTTCTAAGCGCTTTTGTAAATGCGATTTGAGCTTTTCTTCCTGCAGACAAACAGGTAGTGAACTCTTATGACCTGGAACGAAATAGCTGTAATTATTATGTGAAGAAAGGCACTCAGAAAATCGCTTTTCAAAGCCTTTTTTTCAAGTGCTTAGCGATTTTCCTATACCTTGGGTATCATTCATAAAGCATTTCCGCATGCGGAAATGCTAAAAACAGCTGACTTTACCGACCACTCGGCAAAGTCAGCATTCATAAAGGCTCTTTCCGCATGAAAAAAAGACATACCGAGCAGAGTGATAAATCACCGCCTTGTGCGGTGATTAACGGAACAAATGTAGCAAAATGTTAATTCATAAAGAATACCGCCAGCGGTGTCAGGTCGGAAAGTCCCGCTCCCTCTGATGTGGCGATACCAATGCAAGTGAATGGAGACACACAGACCTCCCAGGCAGCTGCAGCAGAGCGGAACACGGAGAAATGTATCAACTCGGCAGCTTCCCTGTCTCCGCCTGCCTAACGCCTGCCTACCGCCAGCCTAGTTCGGGGAATCTCCGCACTGCCACCGCACCTACACACTTCTTTATGAATGCCCACCCAGAAGTCTAAAGTACCGGTTGCGGAGAAGAACGGTGTTTTCCCACACTACCGACAGCCTCTTTATGAATGATACCCCTTGTATTGAAGCCCAAACGCTCAGGAAATGGTGCAGGACCCGCGTTTGTGATTGTAAAGAAAGCTCATCGCTGATGTTAAAATGCCCACATAGGAAAACATTGCACAAGCGCTTTTAAAAATCACCAGTGCTTAAAAAAAATTAAAAAGCGCTCATAGGGCTTGATTCCCTAAAACGTGATAACTGCTATCACGGTCGCACTAGCGTTTTGGATTAATTAGATGATTAAAGTCTGACACTTTGAGCCTAGAATTGTGAACCTTTTCACAATATTCTAATGGTCTGAGATTTTGATTTTGGGGTTCTCATAAGCTGTAAGCCAAAATCATCAAATTTATAACAAATATAGGCTTGAAATGTCTGGCTTTGCATGTAATGAATCCATTTCATATATTATTTTCACCTATCACTGAAATACATTTACTTTTGCACAACATTATAAGTTTTCTAAATTTTACCTGTAAGATCTTCTTCAGAGCCCCCCATCCTTAGATAAAGCTATTTAAGCAATCTTTACTGATTTCTGAATTAAAGAAAAGGATTAATTTGAATTTACAGATGGAAAAGGAATATCAAACAATATTAATATCATATTAATAAGCAAACAACTTTCTCATTTTTTTTCCATCAGTTTTTATACATTTTTACCATATATCAATAAGAATGTATCAGTCAAAATTAAACATTTTCTAAACAGTTACCCCTTTTATCTCTACCAATAAACCCAGTGTATTCATATTAATTCAAATTATTGCTCCAGTAACTGCATATTTTTGGTAAGCTGTGCTTTAGTAGTATAGTAGTATCTGTTTTCTAGTGTTGTCCGGATCATGAACGATTCGGATCTTTGATCCGAATCTATTTTGTGAGTCGAATCATCCGAATCATCAAAATGGGTGATTCGGATTGCAAAAGGGGCGGGGCCAGGAGCGACACGCCCCCTCTCAGCGGGGTCCTGGAAGCAGAGCAGAGATGGATCGCTCTGTTGGAGGGGACTCGGGGAGCCAGCCTTGCAGGGACAGGTAGAGGGGACATGGGTGCCACTGCCAGATATGTGCAGAGCACACATACTAGCTGTAATGTGCTGCTCATTATAGGCTGTCTGTTCCGTAGTTGTGCACAGTGAACACATTGGAAACTTTTGGCTCAGCTCGGCACAGTTCAGTAACTTTGCAGGCACTGTGATTGCAGCGCAATATGATCCTCCTGCACTCGCTCTAAACAGCTGCACTTATCTTCTGGGAATGCTTTGGGGAATGCTTTCTTTCACTGTGCGACGTTTCCATTCAAGGTATACAGATGAACATGTAGGTGAAATATATGTAAAGCATATGATCGCAGCATGTGGGTATTGTGTGCAAACAAACATTTCTGCTCCCTGCTCTGTCCACTCCCTGCCCTCTGTCCATCTTCTCCCCTTCTCCTGTCCTGCTAGTCATTTCACCCCCGAATGCTTCCCTTGTAAAATGATCCGAGATTCGGATCAAAGATCCGGACCTATTCAATGATCCGATTCGAATCATCCGGATCATTGAAAAGATCCGAACTTCCCATCTCTACTGTTTTCCTCCCTTTATCTGATGACCAATAGCAGTTTCACAGTACTCAGATATTACCGAATCTATTATTAACCAGCATTGATCAGGGGAAAGCGCGAACGCAGTCCCCCACTACCACAAATTATGCAGTCGAGTTTCCCGCATTTGGGGAAATCGCAGGGGTCAACCCACTCGGAGTGCAATGGATGAGCCTCACCCTGGGAGAACCACCTTCGTGATCATGGTGTCTCCCCTGCCAGGTAAGTATGAGTTGGAATCGCACGGAGGGAGGATGCTGGGCTCAGCACTGCTTACACAACACAGGGGGACTTTATGATCTGAAATAAATTAATTTTATCCGCACGGCGATTTTACACAGTTCTCATCCTCATACAATGGAAAGTCCTGCTGCTCTAACAATAAATAAAATTTAACCGCAAACATAAAATCGGTGTGAACTGGAGTCTCTCCCAGACTGCACTGCAACAATCATCATATTTGAATAAAGTGACTTCACTCAGGCAGCCACTCCCAACTCCTTATAAGGAAGAGAGGCTGTTTTGTACTTCAATGGGGAGTGATCAGTGCTCAGTTCACTAAGCAGTTTAGACTAGTCTACTGATGGTTTTTAGTCTACTGATGGTTTGGTGTAAATCAGTTGCATCAAGAAGGAATTCACTAATAATTACCAAATGTCTTAAGCTCAACACACACCAAACAATCTTGGTTGTACAGATTTACCAAATCTATGTAGTATAAGGGCCAACAGATTGAAAATACCTTGAATGATTTATTGGATAAGCTCTTATACTACATGAAACTGGTAAGATTGAACAACCAAGATTGTATGGTGTGTGTTGAGCCTTAGACCTGGTCTAAAACATTTGGTAATTAGGTGGGTAAAGCAGAGGAAATGATCAAAAGATGCAATTG
Organism: Hyperolius riggenbachi; assembly: GCF_040937935.1. Lineage (NCBI taxonomy): Eukaryota > Metazoa > Chordata > Amphibia > Anura > Hyperoliidae > Hyperolius > Hyperolius riggenbachi. The sequence continues at coordinate 47,322,583 of NC_090647.1, forward strand.
GCAAACGAGTAGCTATGACTGACAGCCTTCTCCTTTGATGAGCTCTCCTCTGCATACAATTAAACTCCTGCATAATTCATTCAAAAGGTTCCATCCTCACGTCGAAAATACCTCACAGAATGACTTTACCGACATAAATCATCTGGTCGAATCTCTGTCAGAAAAAGTGGGCGTGGTTACTCCTTGTTTGCTTTGTGAATTGCATCTTTTGATCATTTACCCTGCTTTACCGACCTAATTACCGAATGTTTTAGACCAGGTCTAAAAACAGGTCTAAAACATTACACCAAACCATCAGTATACTAGTCTAAACTGCTTAGTGAATTGAGGCCAATGTTGGAACAATGTTACCAACAGTTGGGCTTCGGTAAAACGGAGTACTTCTATCGTAGGTGTGAAAATGTTTATGAATTAGCACACAAAAGTCTAAATTAATGAATGCAGTATTTTCTCGACCAGATTTTTTACCGCACATGCTTTTATGAATGATAGCCTTTGAAATGGTTCCTGGGTTTTCTTTTTTCCGCACTTATAGTAATTCTTTATCCCCTACCGTTCTCTTGTCAAGTGAAGCACTTTTCTAGGCAGCCTGGGCTCCATGTCATTTCCTACAGTGGGTGTGAAGAGAGGAATCCCCACCCACTAGATTAGCATAATTTATTCACTTTCGGCTAGTACCCAAGATGCAATAGTGGTTGCAATATTGCTCTTCTCTGCCAGGAAATTTGATTTCCAAGCCAAAATATTTAGCCCTGTCCTGTTTATTATTATTATTATAGCTTTCTGCAAGGTTCTCACGCTCCAAACTATAGGGGACTCTTGATTTTACTCTCCCTAACGTGCAGGTAGTATCAGGGCGCGGGGTATATATACTCTGGTGAAACAGCCCTTAGTTGTGCTCGCTTCGGCAGCACATATACTAAAATTGGAACGATACAGAGAAGATTAGCATGGCCCCTGCGCAAGGATGACACGCAAATTCGTGAAGCGTTCCATATTTTTAGGCATCTTCCTCTGGGCAAAACATTAACATTTTTATACGTCAGAACGCAGCTTTACGTGTCGGGTTCAAAGTGCTACATGTAAGTGCACCTGCTAAGCTTCTCTAAGCAATGGCATGCAAACCGAGTTCTGTGCTTCTTTGCAGATGTGCTTTCTTCCGGTCTCAAGTGGTAATGTCCCCTGGGTTTTCCTTTTTCCGCACTTAGGCCTTATTCACATTATAAATTGTTAGCGCAAGCGCTGAGTGCTTTTGTAAGTGCTTTTCCAAGTGTTTTCTGAGCGATTATCGATTTTTTTAGAAGCACTTTTCTAAGCGCTTTTGTAAATGCGATTTGAGCTTTTCTTCCTGCAGACAAACAGGTAGTGAACTCTTATGACCTGGAACGAAATAGCTGTAATTATTATGTGAAGAAAGGCACTCAGAAAATCGCTTTTCAAAGCCTTTTTTTCAAGTGCTTAGCGATTTTCCTATACCTTGTATTGAAGCCCAAACGCTCAGGAAATGGTGCAGGACCCGCGTTTGTGATTGTAAAGAAAGCTCATCGCTGATGTTAAAATGCCCACATAGGAAAACATTGCACAAGCGCTTTTAAAAATCACCAGTGCTTAAAAAAAATTAAAAAGCGCTCATAGGGCTTGATTCCCTAAAACGTGATAACTGCTATCACGGTCGCACTAGCGTTTTGGATTAATTAGATGATTAAAGTCTGACACTTTGAGCCTAGAATTGTGAACCTTTTCACAATATTCTAATGGTCTGAGATTTTGATTTTGGGGTTCTCATAAGCTGTAAGCCAAAATCATCAAATTTATAACAAATATAGGCTTGAAATGTCTGGCTTTGCATGTAATGAATCCATTTCATATATTATTTTCACCTATCACTGAAATACATTTACTTTTGCACAACATTATAAGTTTTCTAAATTTTACCTGTAAGATCTTCTTCAGAGCCCCCCATCCTTAGATAAAGCTATTTAAGCAATCTTTACTGATTTCTGAATTAAAGAAAAGGATTAATTTGAATTTACAGATGGAAAAGGAATATCAAACAATATTAATATCATATTAATAAGCAAACAACTTTCTCATTTTTTTTCCATCAGTTTTTATACATTTTTACCATATATCAATAAGAATGTATCAGTCAAAATTAAACATTTTCTAAACAGTTACCCCTTTTATCTCTACCAATAAACCCAGTGTATTCATATTAATTCAAATTATTGCTCCAGTAACTGCATATTTTTGGTAAGCTGTGCTTTAGTAGTATAGTAGTATCTGTTTTCTAGTGTTGTCCGGATCATGAACGATTCGGATCTTTGATCCGAATCTATTTTGTGAGTCGAATCATCCGAATCATCAAAATGGGTGATTCGGATTGCAAAAGGGGCGGGGCCAGGAGCGACACGCCCCCTCTCAGCGGGGTCCTGGAAGCAGAGCAGAGATGGATCGCTCTGTTGGAGGGGACTCGGGGAGCCAGCCTTGCAGGGACAGGTAGAGGGGACATGGGTGCCACTGCCAGATATGTGCAGAGCACACATACTAGCTGTAATGTGCTGCTCATTATAGGCTGTCTGTTCCGTAGTTGTGCACAGTGAACACATTGGAAACTTTTGGCTCAGCTCGGCACAGTTCAGTAACTTTGCAGGCACTGTGATTGCAGCGCAATATGATCCTCCTGCACTCGCTCTAAACAGCTGCACTTATCTTCTGGGAATGCTTTGGGGAATGCTTTCTTTCACTGTGCGACGTTTCCATTCAAGGTATACAGATGAACATGTAGGTGAAATATATGTAAAGCATATGATCGCAGCATGTGGGTATTGTGTGCAAACAAACATTTCTGCTCCCTGCTCTGTCCACTCCCTGCCCTCTGTCCATCTTCTCCCCTTCTCCTGTCCTGCTAGTCATTTCACCCCCGAATGCTTCCCTTGTAAAATGATCCGAGATTCGGATCAAAGATCCGGACCTATTCAATGATCCGATTCGAATCATCCGGATCATTGAAAAGATCCGAACTTCCCATCTCTACTGTTTTCCTCCCTTTATCTGATGACCAATAGCAGTTTCACAGTACTCAGATATTACCGAATCTATTATTAACCAGCATTGATCAGGGGAAAGCGCGAACGCAGTCCCCCACTACCACAAATTATGCAGTCGAGTTTCCCGCATTTGGGGAAATCGCAGGGGTCAACCCACTCGGAGTGCAATGGATGAGCCTCACCCTGGGAGAACCACCTTCGTGATCATGGTGTCTCCCCTGCCAGGTAAGTATGAGTTGTATCGCACGGAGGGAGGATGCTGGGCTCAGCACTGCTTACACAACACAGGGGGACTTTATGATCTGAAATAAATTAATTTTATCCGCACGGCGATTTTACACAGTTCTCATCCTCATACAATGGAAAGTCCTGCTGCTCTAACAATAAATAAAATTTAACCGCAAACATAAAATCGGTGTGAACTGGAGTCTCTCCCAGACTGCACTGCAACAATCATCATATTTGAATAAAGTGACTTCACTCAGGCAGCCACTCCCAACTCCTTATAAGGAAGAGAGGCTGTTTTGTACTTCAATGGGGAGTGATCAGTGCTCAGTTCACTAAGCAGTTTAGACTAGTCTACTGATGGTTTTTAGTCTACTGATGGTTTGGTGTAAATCAGTTGCATCAAGAAGGAATTCACTAATAATTACCAAATGTCTTAAGCTCAACACACACCAAACAATCTTGGTTGTACAGATTTACCAATTCTATGTAGTATAAGGGCCAACAGATTGAAAATACCTTGAATGATTTATTGGATAAGCTCTTATACTACATGAAACTGGTAAGATTGAACAACCAAGATTGTATGGTGTGTGTTGAGCCTTAGACCTGGTCTAAAACATTTGGTAATTAGGTGGGTAAAGCAGAGGAAATGATCAAAAGATGCAATTGGCAAACGAGTAGCTATGACTGACAGCCTTCTCCTTTGATGAGCTCTCCTCTGCATACAATTAAACTCCTGCATAATTCATTCAAAAGGTTCCATCCTCACGTCGAAAATACCTCACAGAATGACTTTACCGACATAAATCATCTGGTCGAATCTCTGTCAGAAAAAGTGGGCGTGGTTACTCCTTGTTTGCTTTGTGAATTGCATCTTTTGATCATTTACCCTGCTTTACCGACCTAATTACCGAATGTTTTAGACCAGGTCTAAAAACAGGTCTAAAACATTACACCAAACCATCAGTATACTAGTCTAAACTGCTTAGTGAATTGAGGCCAATGTTGGAACAATGTTACCAACAGTTGGGCTTCGGTAAAACGGAGTACTTCTATCGTAGGTGTGAAAATGTTTATGAATTAGCACACAAAAGTCTAAATTAATGAATGCAGTATTTTCTCGACCAGATTTTTTACCGCACATGCTTTTATGAATGATAGCCTTTGAAATGGTTCCTGGGTTTTCTTTTTTCCGCACTTATAGTAATTCTTTATCCCCTACCGTTCTCTTGTCAAGTGAAGCACTTTTCTAGGCAGCCTGGGCTCCATGTCATTTCCTACAGTGGGTGTGAAGAGAGGAATCCCCACCCACTAGATTAGCATAATTTATTCACTTTCGGCTAGTACCCAAGATGCAATAGTGGTTGCAATATTGCTCTTCTCTGCCAGGAAATTTGATTTCCAAGCCAAAATATTTAGCCCTGTCCTGTTTATTATTATTATTATAGCTTTCTGCAAGGTTCTCACGCTCCAAACTATAGGGGACTCTTGATTTTACTCTCCCTAACGTGCAGGTAGTATCAGGGCGCGGGGTATATATACTCTGGTGAAACAGCCCTTAGTTGTGCTCGCTTCGGCAGCACATATACTAAAATTGGAACGATACAGAGAAGATTAGCATGGCCCCTGCGCAAGGATGACACGCAAATTCGTGAAGCGTTCCATATTTTTAGGCATCTTCCTCTGGGCAAAACATTAACATTTTTATACGTCAGAACGCAGCTTTACGTGTCGGGTTCAAAGTGCTACATGTAAGTGCACCTGCTAAGCTTCTCTAAGCAATGGCATGCAAACCGAGTTCTGTGCTTCTTTGCAGATGTGCTTTCTTCCGGTCTCAAGTGGTAATGTCCCCTGGGTTTTCCTTTTTCCGCACTTAGGCCTTATTCACATTATAAATTGTTAGCGCAAGCGCTGAGTGCTTTTGTAAGTGCTTTTCCAAGTGTTTTCTGAGCGATTATCGATTTTTTTAGAAGCACTTTTCTAAGCGCTTTTGTAAATGCGATTTGAGCTTTTCTTCCTGCAGACAAACAGGTAGTGAACTCTTATGACCTGGAACGAAATAGCTGTAATTATTATGTGAAGAAAGGCACTCAGAAAATCGCTTTTCAAAGCCTTTTTTTCAAGTGCTTAGCGATTTTCCTATACCTTGTATTGAAGCCCAAACGCTCAGGAAATGGTGCAGGACCCGCGTTTGTGATTGTAAAGAAAGCTCATCGCTGATGTTAAAATGCCCACATAGGAAAACATTGCACAAGCGCTTTTAAAAATCACCAGTGCTTAAAAAAAATTAAAAAGCGCTCATAGGGCTTGATTCCCTAAAACGTGATAACTGCTATCACGGTCGCACTAGCGTTTTGGATTAATTAGATGATTAAAGTCTGACACTTTGAGCCTAGAATTGTGAACCTTTTCACAATATTCTAATGGTCTGAGATTTTGATTTTGGGGTTCTCATAAGCTGTAAGCCAAAATCATCAAATTTATAACAAATATAGGCTTGAAATGTCTGGCTTTGCATGTAATGAATCCATTTCATATATTATTTTCACCTATCACTGAAATACATTTACTTTTGCACAACATTATAAGTTTTCTAAATTTTACCTGTAAGATCTTCTTCAGAGCCCCCCATCCTTAGATAAAGCTATTTAAGCAATCTTTACTGATTTCTGAATTAAAGAAAAGGATTAATTTGAATTTACAGATGGAAAAGGAATATCAAACAATATTAATATCATATTAATAAGCAAACAACTTTCTCATTTTTTTTCCATCAGTTTTTATACATTTTTACCATATATCAATAAGAATGTATCAGTCAAAATTAAACATTTTCTAAACAGTTACCCCTTTTATCTCTACCAATAAACCCAGTGTATTCATATTAATTCAAATTATTGCTCCAGTAACTGCATATTTTTGGTAAGCTGTGCTTTAGTAGTATAGTAGTATCTGTTTTCTAGTGTTGTCCGGATCATGAACGATTCGGATCTTTGATCCGAATCTATTTTGTGAGTCGAATCATCCGAATCATCAAAATGGGTGATTCGGATTGCAAAAGGGGCGGGGCCAGGAGCGACACGCCCCCTCTCAGCGGGGTCCTGGAAGCAGAGCAGAGATGGATCGCTCTGTTGGAGGGGACTCGGGGAGCCAGCCTTGCAGGGACAGGTAGAGGGGACATGGGTGCCACTGCCAGATATGTGCAGAGCACACATACTAGCTGTAATGTGCTGCTCATTATAGGCTGTCTGTTCCGTAGTTGTGCACAGTGAACACATTGGAAACTTTTGGCTCAGCTCGGCACAGTTCAGTAACTTTGCAGGCACTGTGATTGCAGCGCAATATGATCCTCCTGCACTCGCTCTAAACAGCTGCACTTATCTTCTGGGAATGCTTTGGGGAATGCTTTCTTTCACTGTGCGACGTTTCCATTCAAGGTATACAGATGAACATGTAGGTGAAATATATGTAAAGCATATGATCGCAGCATGTGGGTATTGTGTGCAAACAAACATTTCTGCTCCCTGCTCTGTCCACTCCCTGCCCTCTGTCCATCTTCTCCCCTTCTCCTGTCCTGCTAGTCATTTCACCCCCGAATGCTTCCCTTGTAAAATGATCCGAGATTCGGATCAAAGATCCGGACCTATTCAATGATCCGATTCGAATCATCCGGATCATTGAAAAGATCCGAACTTCCCATCTCTACTGTTTTCCTCCCTTTATCTGATGACCAATAGCAGTTTCACAGTACTCAGATATTACCGAATCTATTATTAACCAGCATTGATCAGGGGAAAGCGCGAACGCAGTCCCCCACTACCACAAATTATGCAGTCGAGTTTCCCGCATTTGGGGAAATCGCAGGGGTCAACCCACTCGGAGTGCAATGGATGAGCCTCACCCTGGGAGAACCACCTTCGTGATCATGGTGTCTCCCCTGCCAGGTAAGTATGAGTTGGAATCGCACGGAGGGAGGATGCTGGGCTCAGCACTGCTTACACAACACAGGGGGACTTTATGATCTGAAATAAATTAATTTTATCCGCACGGCGATTTTACACAGTTCTCATCCTCATACAATGGAAAGTCCTGCTGCTCTAACAATAAATAAAATTTAACCGCAAACATAAAATCGGTGTGAACTGGAGTCTCTCCCAGACTGCACTGCAACAATCATCATATTTGAATAAAGTGACTTCACTCAGGCAGCCACTCCCAACTCCTTATAAGGAAGAGAGGCTGTTTTGTACTTCAATGGGGAGTGATCAGTGCTCAGTTCACTAAGCAGTTTAGACTAGTCTACTGATGGTTTTTAGTCTACTGATGGTTTGGTGTAAATCAGTTGCATCAAGAAGGAATTCACTAATAATTACCAAATGTCTTAAGCTCAACACACACCAAACAATCTTGGTTGTACAGATTTACCAAATCTATGTAGTATAAGGGCCAACAGATTGAAAATACCTTGAATGATTTATTGGATAAGCTCTTATACTACATGAAACTGGTAAGATTGAACAACCAAGATTGTATGGTGTGTGTTGAGCCTTAGACCTGGTCTAAAACATTTGGTAATTAGGTGGGTAAAGCAGAGGAAATGATCAAAAGATGCAATTGGCAAACGAGTAGCTATGACTGACAGCCTTCTCCTTTGATGAGCTCTCCTCTGCATACAATTAAACTCCTGCATAATTCATTCAAAAGGTTCCATCCTCACGTCGAAAATACCTCACAGAATGACTTTACCGACATAAATCATCTGGTCGAATCTCTGTCAGAAAAAGTGGGCGTGGTTACTCCTTGTTTGCTTTGTGAATTGCATCTTTTGATCATTTACCCTGCTTTACCGACCTAATTACCGAATGTTTTAGACCAGGTCTAAAAACAGGTCTAAAACATTACACCAAACCATCAGTATACTAGTCTAAACTGCTTAGTGAATTGAGGCCAATGTTGGAACAATGTTACCAACAGTTGGGCTTCGGTAAAACGGAGTACTTCTATCGTAGGTGTGAAAATGTTTATGAATTAGCACACAAAAGTCTAAATTAATGAATGCAGTATTTTCTCGACCAGATTTTTTACCGCACATGCTTTTATGAATGATAGCCTTTGAAATGGTTCCTGGGTTTTCTTTTTTCCGCACTTAGAGTAATTCTTTATCCCCTACCGTTCTCTTGTCAAGTGAAGCACTTTTCTAGGCAGCCTGGGCTCCATGTCATTTCCTACAGTGGGTGTGAAGAGAGGAATCCCCACCCACTAGATTAGCATAATTTATTCACTTTCGGCTAGTACCCAAGATGCAATAGTGGTTGCAATATTGCTCTTCTCTGCCAGGAAATTTGATTTCCAAGCCAAAATATTTAGCCCTGTCCTGTTTATTATTATTATTATAGCTTTCTGCAAGGTTCTCACGCTCCAAACTATAGGGGACTCTTGATTTTACTCTCCCTAACGTGCAGGTAGTATCAGGGCGCGGGGTATATATACTCTGGTGAAACAGCCCTTAGTTGTGCTCGCTTCGGCAGCACATATACTAAAATTGGAACGATACAGAGAAGATTAGCATGGCCCCTGCGCAAGGATGACACGCAAATTCGTGAAGCGTTCCATATTTTTAGGCATCTTCCTCTGGGCAAAACATTAACATTTTTATACGTCAGAACGCAGCTTTACGTGTCGGGTTCAAAGTGCTACATGTAAGTGCACCTGCTAAGCTTCTCTAAGCAATGGCATGCAAACCGAGTTCTGTGCTTCTTTGCAGATGTGCTTTCTTCCGGTCTCAAGTGGTAATGTCCCCTGGGTTTTCCTTTTTCCGCACTTAGGCCTTATTCACATTATAAATTGTTAGCGCAAGCGCTGAGTGCTTTTGTAAGTGCTTTTCCAAGTGTTTTCTGAGCGATTATCGATTTTTTTAGAAGCACTTTTCTAAGCGCTTTTGTAAATGCGATTTGAGCTTTTCTTCCTGCAGACAAACAGGTAGTGAACTCTTATGACCTGGAACGAAATAGCTGTAATTATTATGTGAAGAAAGGCACTCAGAAAATCGCTTTTCAAAGCCTTTTTTTCAAGTGCTTAGCGATTTTCCTATACCTTGTATTGAAGCCCAAACGCTCAGGAAATGGTGCAGGACCCGCGTTTGTGATTGTAAAGAAAGCTCATCGCTGATGTTAAAATGCCCACATAGGAAAACATTGCACAAGCGCTTTTAAAAATCACCAGTGCTTAAAAAAAATTAAAAAGCGCTCATAGGGCTTGATTCCCTAAAACGTGATAACTGCTATCACGGTCGCACTAGCGTTTTGGATTAATTAGATGATTAAAGTCTGACACTTTGAGCCTAGAATTGTGAACCTTTTCACAATATTCTAATGGTCTGAGATTTTGATTTTGGGGTTCTCATAAGCTGTAAGCCAAAATCATCAAATTTATAACAAATATAGGCTTGAAATGTCTGGCTTTGCATGTAATGAATCCATTTCATATATTATTTTCACCTATCACTGAAATACATTTACTTTTGCACAACATTATAAGTTTTCTAAATTTTACCTGTAAGATCTTCTTCAGAGCCCCCCATCCTTAGATAAAGCTATTTAAGCAATCTTTACTGATTTCTGAATTAAAGAAAAGGATTAATTTGAATTTACAGATGGAAAAGGAATATCAAACAATATTAATATCATATTAATAAGCAAACAACTTTCTCATTTTTTTTCCATCAGTTTTTATACATTTTTACCATATATCAATAAGAATGTATCAGTCAAAATTAAACATTTTCTAAACAGTTACCCCTTTTATCTCTACCAATAAACCCAGTGTATTCATATTAATTCAAATTATTGCTCCAGTAACTGCATATTTTTGGTAAGCTGTGCTTTAGTAGTATAGTAGTATCTGTTTTCTAGTGTTGTCCGGATCATGAACGATTCGGATCTTTGATCCGAATCTATTTTGTGAGTCGAATCATCCGAATCATCAAAATGGGTGATTCGGATTGCAAAAGGGGCGGGGCCAGGAGCGACACGCCCCCTCTCAGCGGGGTCCTGGAAGCAGAGCAGAGATGGATCGCTCTGTTGGAGGGGACTCGGGGAGCCAGCCTTGCAGGGACAGGTAGAGGGGACATGGGTGCCACTGCCAGATATGTGCAGAGCACACATACTAGCTGTAATGTGCTGCTCATTATAGGCTGTCTGTTCCGTAGTTGTGCACAGTGAACACATTGGAAACTTTTGGCTCAGCTCGGCACAGTTCAGTAACTTTGCAGGCACTGTGATTGCAGCGCAATATGATCCTCCTGCACTCGCTCTAAACAGCTGCACTTATCTTCTGGGAATGCTTTGGGGAATGCTTTCTTTCACTGTGCGACGTTTCCATTCAAGGTATACAGATGAACATGTAGGTGAAATATATGTAAAGCATATGATCGCAGCATGTGGGTATTGTGTGCAAACAAACATTTCTGCTCCCTGCTCTGTCCACTCCCTGCCCTCTGTCCATCTTCTCCCCTTCTCCTGTCCTGCTAGTCATTTCACCCCCGAATGCTTCCCTTGTAAAATGATCCGAGATTCGGATCAAAGATCCGGACCTATTCAATGATCCGATTCGAATCATCCGGATCATTGAAAAGATCCGAACTTCCCATCTCTACTGTTTTCCTCCCTTTATCTGATGACCAATAGCAGTTTCACAGTACTCAGATATTACCGAATCTATTATTAACCAGCATTGATCAGGGGAAAGCGCGAACGCAGTCCCCCACTACCACAAATTATGCAGTCGAGTTTCCCGCATTTGGGGAAATCGCAGGGGTCAACCCACTCGGAGTGCAATGGATGAGCCTCACCCTGGGAGAACCACCTTCGTGATCATGGTGTCTCCCCTGCCAGGTAAGTATGAGTTGGAATCGCACGGAGGGAGGATGCTGGGCTCAGCACTGCTTACACAACACAGGGGGACTTTATGATCTGAAATAAATTAATTTTATCCGCACGGCGATTTTACACAGTTCTCATCCTCATACAATGGAAAGTCCTGCTGCTCTAACAATAAATAAAATTTAACCGCAAACATAAAATCGGTGTGAACTGGAGTCTCTCCCAGACTGCACTGCAACAATCATCATATTTGAATAAAGTGACTTCACTCAGGCAGCCACTCCCAACTCCTTATAAGGAAGAGAGGCTGTTTTGTACTTCAATGGGGAGTGATCAGTGCTCAGTTCACTAAGCAGTTTAGACTAGTCTACTGATGGTTTTTAGTCTACTGATGGTTTGGTGTAAATCAGTTGCATCAAGAAGGAATTCACTAATAATTACCAAATGTCTTAAGCTCAACACACACCAAACAATCTTGGTTGTACAGATTTACCAAATCTATGTAGTATAAGGGCCAACAGATTGAAAATACCTTGAATGATTTATTGGATAAGCTCTTATACTACATGAAACTGGTAAGATTGAACAACCAAGATTGTATGGTGTGTGTTGAGCCTTAGACCTGGTCTAAAACATTTGGTAATTAGGTGGGTAAAGCAGAGGAAATGATCAAAAGATGCAATTGGCAAACGAGTAGCTATGACTGACAGCCTTCTCCTTTGATGAGCTCTCCTCTGCATACAATTAAACTCCTGCATAATTCATTCAAAAGGTTCCATCCTCACGTCGAAAATACCTCACAGAATGACTTTACCGACATAAATCATCTGGTCGAATCTCTGTCAGAAAAAGTGGGCGTGGTTACTCCTTGTTTGCTTTGTGAATTGCATCTTTTGATCATTTACCCTGCTTTACCGACCTAATTACCGAATGTTTTAGACCAGGTCTAAAAACAGGTCTAAAACATTACACCAAACCATCAGTATACTAGTCTAAACTGCTTAGTGAATTGAGGCCAATGTTGGAACAATGTTACCAACAGTTGGGCTTCGGTAAAACGGAGTACTTCTATCGTAGGTGTGAAAATGTTTATGAATTAGCACACAAAAGTCTAAATTAATGAATGCAGTATTTTCTCGACCAGATTTTTTACCGCACATGCTTTTATGAATGATAGCCTTTGAAATGGTTCCTGGGTTTTCTTTTTTCCGCACTTATAGTAATTCTTTATCCCCTACCGTTCTCTTGTCAAGTGAAGCACTTTTCTAGGCAGCCTGGGCTCCATGTCATTTCCTACAGTGGGTGTGAAGAGAGGAATCCCCACCCACTAGATTAGCATAATTTATTCACTTTCGGCTAGTACCCAAGATGCAATAGTGGTTGCAATATTGCTCTTCTCTGCCAGGAAATTTGATTTCCAAGCCAAAATATTTAGCCCTGTCCTGTTTATTATTATTATTATAGCTTTCTGCAAGGTTCTCACGCTCCAAACTATAGGGGACTCTTGATTTTACTCTCCCTAACGTGCAGGTAGTATCAGGGCGCGGGGTATATATACTCTGGTGAAACAGCCCTTAGTTGTGCTCGCTTCGGCAGCACATATACTAAAATTGGAACGATACAGAGAAGATTAGCATGGCCCCTGCGCAAGGATGACACGCAAATTCGTGAAGCGTTCCATATTTTTAGGCATCTTCCTCTGGGCAAAACATTAACATTTTTATACGTCAGAACGCAGCTTTACGTGTCGGGTTCAAAGTGCTACATGTAAGTGCACCTGCTAAGCTTCTCTAAGCAATGGCATGCAAACCGAGTTCTGTGCTTCTTTGCAGATGTGCTTTCTTCCGGTCTCAAGTGGTAATGTCCCCTGGGTTTTCCTTTTTCCGCACTTAGGCCTTATTCACATTATAAATTGTTAGCGCAAGCGCTGAGTGCTTTTGTAAGTGCTTTTCCAAGTGTTTTCTGAGCGATTATCGATTTTTTTAGAAGCACTTTTCTAAGCGCTTTTGTAAATGCGATTTGAGCTTTTCTTCCTGCAGACAAACAGGTAGTGAACTCTTATGACCTGGAACGAAATAGCTGTAATTATTATGTGAAGAAAGGCACTCAGAAAATCGCTTTTCAAAGCCTTTTTTTCAAGTGCTTAGCGATTTTCCTATACCTTGTATTGAAGCCCAAACGCTCAGGAAATGGTGCAGGACCCGCGTTTGTGATTGTAAAGAAAGCTCATCGCTGATGTTAAAATGCCCACATAGGAAAACATTGCACAAGCGCTTTTAAAAATCACCAGTGCTTAAAAAAAATTAAAAAGCGCTCATAGGGCTTGATTCCCTAAAACGTGATAACTGCTATCACGGTCGCACTAGCGTTTTGGATTAATTAGATGATTAAAGTCTGACACTTTGAGCCTAGAATTGTGAACCTTTTCACAATATTCTAATGGTCTGAGATTTTGATTTTGGGGTTCTCATAAGCTGTAAGCCAAAATCATCAAATTTATAACAAATATAGGCTTGAAATGTCTGGCTTTGCATGTAATGAATCCATTTCATATATTATTTTCACCTATCACTGAAATACATTTACTTTTGCACAACATTATAAGTTTTCTAAATTTTACCTGTAAGATCTTCTTCAGAGCCCCCCATCCTTAGATAAAGCTATTTAAGCAATCTTTACTGATTTCTGAATTAAAGAAAAGGATTAATTTGAATTTACAGATGGAAAAGGAATATCAAACAATATTAATATCATATTAATAAGCAAACAACTTTCTCATTTTTTTTCCATCAGTTTTTATACATTTTTACCATATATCAATAAGAATGTATCAGTCAAAATTAAACATTTTCTAAACAGTTACCCCTTTTATCTCTACCAATAAACCCAGTGTATTCATATTAATTCAAATTATTGCTCCAGTAACTGCATATTTTTGGTAAGCTGTGCTTTAGTAGTATAGTAGTATCTGTTTTCTAGTGTTGTCCGGATCATGAACGATTCGGATCTTTGATCCGAATCTATTTTGTGAGTCGAATCATCCGAATCATCAAAATGGGTGATTCGGATTGCAAAAGGGGCGGGGCCAGGAGCGACACGCCCCCTCTCAGCGGGGTCCTGGAAGCAGAGCAGAGATGGATCGCTCTGTTGGAGGGGACTCGGGGAGCCAGCCTTGCAGGGACAGGTAGAGGGGACATGGGTGCCACTGCCAGATATGTGCAGAGCACACATACTAGCTGTAATGTGCTGCTCATTATAGGCTGTCTGTTCCGTAGTTGTGCACAGTGAACACATTGGAAACTTTTGGCTCAGCTCGGCACAGTTCAGTAACTTTGCAGGCACTGTGATTGCAGCGCAATATGATCCTCCTGCACTCGCTCTAAACAGCTGCACTTATCTTCTGGGAATGCTTTGGGGAATGCTTTCTTTCACTGTGCGACGTTTCCATTCAAGGTATACAGATGAACATGTAGGTGAAATATATGTAAAGCATATGATCGCAGCATGTGGGTATTGTGTGCAAACAAACATTTCTGCTCCCTGCTCTGTCCACTCCCTGCCCTCTGTCCATCTTCTCCCCTTCTCCTGTCCTGCTAGTCATTTCACCCCCGAATGCTTCCCTTGTAAAATGATCCGAGATTCGGATCAAAGATCCGGACCTATTCAATGATCCGATTCGAATCATCCGGATCATTGAAAAGATCCGAACTTCCCATCTCTACTGTTTTCCTCCCTTTATCTGATGACCAATAGCAGTTTCACAGTACTCAGATATTACCGAATCTATTATTAACCAGCATTGATCAGGGGAAAGCGCGAACGCAGTCCCCCACTACCACAAATTATGCAGTCGAGTTTCCCGCATTTGGGGAAATCGCAGGGGTCAACCCACTCGGAGTGCAATGGATGAGCCTCACCCTGGGAGAACCACCTTCGTGATCATGGTGTCTCCCCTGCCAGGTAAGTATGAGTTGGAATCGCACGGAGGGAGGATGCTGGGCTCAGCACTGCTTACACAACACAGGGGGACTTTATGATCTGAAATAAATTAATTTTATCCGCACGGCGATTTTACACAGTTCTCATCCTCATACAATGGAAAGTCCTGCTGCTCTAACAATAAATAAAATTTAACCGCAAACATAAAATCGGTGTGAACTGGAGTCTCTCCCAGACTGCACTGCAACAATCATCATATTTGAATAAAGTGACTTCACTCAGGCAGCCACTCCCAACTCCTTATAAGGAAGAGAGGCTGTTTTGTACTTCAATGGGGAGTGATCAGTGCTCAGTTCACTAAGCAGTTTAGACTAGTCTACTGATGGTTTTTAGTCTACTGATGGTTTGGTGTAAATCAGTTGCATCAAGAAGGAATTCACTAATAATTACCAAATGTCTTAAGCTCAACACACACCAAACAATCTTGGTTGTACAGATTTACCAAATCTATGTAGTATAAGGGCCAACAGATTGAAAATACCTTGAATGATTTATTGGATAAGCTCTTATACTACATGAAACTGGTAAGATTGAACAACCAAGATTGTATGGTGTGTGTTGAGCCTTAGACCTGGTCTAAAACATTTGGTAATTAGGTGGGTAAA
Source organism: Hyperolius riggenbachi (assembly GCF_040937935.1). Taxonomy (NCBI): domain Eukaryota; kingdom Metazoa; phylum Chordata; class Amphibia; order Anura; family Hyperoliidae; genus Hyperolius; species Hyperolius riggenbachi. The sequence continues at coordinate 47,338,345 of NC_090647.1, forward strand.
GCAGAGGAAATGATCAAAAGATGCAATTGGCAAACGAGTAGCTATGACTGACAGCCTTCTCCTTTGATGAGCTCTCCTCTGCATACAATTAAACTCCTGCATAATTCATTCAAAAGGTTCCATCCTCACGTCGAAAATACCTCACAGAATGACTTTACCGACATAAATCATCTGGTCGAATCTCTGTCAGAAAAAGTGGGCGTGGTTACTCCTTGTTTGCTTTGTGAATTGCATCTTTTGATCATTTACCCTGCTTTACCGACCTAATTACCGAATGTTTTAGACCAGGTCTAAAAACAGGTCTAAAACATTACACCAAACCATCAGTATACTAGTCTAAACTGCTTAGTGAATTGAGGCCAATGTTGGAACAATGTTACCAACAGTTGGGCTTCGGTAAAACGGAGTACTTCTATCGTAGGTGTGAAAATGTTTATGAATTAGCACACAAAAGTCTAAATTAATGAATGCAGTATTTTCTCGACCAGATTTTTTACCGCACATGCTTTTATGAATGATAGCCTTTGAAATGGTTCCTGGGTTTTCTTTTTTCCGCACTTATAGTAATTCTTTATCCCCTACCGTTCTCTTGTCAAGTGAAGCACTTTTCTAGGCAGCCTGGGCTCCATGTCATTTCCTACAGTGGGTGTGAAGAGAGGAATCCCCACCCACTAGATTAGCATAATTTATTCACTTTCGGCTAGTACCCAAGATGCAATAGTGGTTGCAATATTGCTCTTCTCTGCCAGGAAATTTGATTTCCAAGCCAAAATATTTAGCCCTGTCCTGTTTATTATTATTATTATAGCTTTCTGCAAGGTTCTCACGCTCCAAACTATAGGGGACTCTTGATTTTACTCTCCCTAACGTGCAGGTAGTATCAGGGCGCGGGGTATATATACTCTGGTGAAACAGCCCTTAGTTGTGCTCGCTTCGGCAGCACATATACTAAAATTGGAACGATACAGAGAAGATTAGCATGGCCCCTGCGCAAGGATGACACGCAAATTCGTGAAGCGTTCCATATTTTTAGGCATCTTCCTCTGGGCAAAACATTAACATTTTTATACGTCAGAACGCAGCTTTACGTGTCGGGTTCAAAGTGCTACATGTAAGTGCACCTGCTAAGCTTCTCTAAGCAATGGCATGCAAACCGAGTTCTGTGCTTCTTTGCAGATGTGCTTTCTTCCGGTCTCAAGTGGTAATGTCCCCTGGGTTTTCCTTTTTCCGCACTTAGGCCTTATTCACATTATAAATTGTTAGCGCAAGCGCTGAGTGCTTTTGTAAGTGCTTTTCCAAGTGTTTTCTGAGCGATTATCGATTTTTTTAGAAGCACTTTTCTAAGCGCTTTTGTAAATGCGATTTGAGCTTTTCTTCCTGCAGACAAACAGGTAGTGAACTCTTATGACCTGGAACGAAATAGCTGTAATTATTATGTGAAGAAAGGCACTCAGAAAATCGCTTTTCAAAGCCTTTTTTTCAAGTGCTTAGCGATTTTCCTATACCTTGTATTGAAGCCCAAACGCTCAGGAAATGGTGCAGGACCCGCGTTTGTGATTGTAAAGAAAGCTCATCGCTGATGTTAAAATGCCCACATAGGAAAACATTGCACAAGCGCTTTTAAAAATCACCAGTGCTTAAAAAAAATTAAAAAGCGCTCATAGGGCTTGATTCCCTAAAACGTGATAACTGCTATCACGGTCGCACTAGCGTTTTGGATTAATTAGATGATTAAAGTCTGACACTTTGAGCCTAGAATTGTGAACCTTTTCACAATATTCTAATGGTCTGAGATTTTGATTTTGGGGTTCTCATAAGCTGTAAGCCAAAATCATCAAATTTATAACAAATATAGGCTTGAAATGTCTGGCTTTGCATGTAATGAATCCATTTCATATATTATTTTCACCTATCACTGAAATACATTTACTTTTGCACAACATTATAAGTTTTCTAAATTTTACCTGTAAGATCTTCTTCAGAGCCCCCCATCCTTAGATAAAGCTATTTAAGCAATCTTTACTGATTTCTGAATTAAAGAAAAGGATTAATTTGAATTTACAGATGGAAAAGGAATATCAAACAATATTAATATCATATTAATAAGCAAACAACTTTCTCATTTTTTTTCCATCAGTTTTTATACATTTTTACCATATATCAATAAGAATGTATCAGTCAAAATTAAACATTTTCTAAACAGTTACCCCTTTTATCTCTACCAATAAACCCAGTGTATTCATATTAATTCAAATTATTGCTCCAGTAACTGCATATTTTTGGTAAGCTGTGCTTTAGTAGTATAGTAGTATCTGTTTTCTAGTGTTGTCCGGATCATGAACGATTCGGATCTTTGATCCGAATCTATTTTGTGAGTCGAATCATCCGAATCATCAAAATGGGTGATTCGGATTGCAAAAGGGGCGGGGCCAGGAGCGACACGCCCCCTCTCAGCGGGGTCCTGGAAGCAGAGCAGAGATGGATCGCTCTGTTGGAGGGGACTCGGGGAGCCAGCCTTGCAGGGACAGGTAGAGGGGACATGGGTGCCACTGCCAGATATGTGCAGAGCACACATACTAGCTGTAATGTGCTGCTCATTATAGGCTGTCTGTTCCGTAGTTGTGCACAGTGAACACATTGGAAACTTTTGGCTCAGCTCGGCACAGTTCAGTAACTTTGCAGGCACTGTGATTGCAGCGCAATATGATCCTCCTGCACTCGCTCTAAACAGCTGCACTTATCTTCTGGGAATGCTTTGGGGAATGCTTTCTTTCACTGTGCGACGTTTCCATTCAAGGTATACAGATGAACATGTAGGTGAAATATATGTAAAGCATATGATCGCAGCATGTGGGTATTGTGTGCAAACAAACATTTCTGCTCCCTGCTCTGTCCACTCCCTGCCCTCTGTCCATCTTCTCCCCTTCTCCTGTCCTGCTAGTCATTTCACCCCCGAATGCTTCCCTTGTAAAATGATCCGAGATTCGGATCAAAGATCCGGACCTATTCAATGATCCGATTCGAATCATCCGGATCATTGAAAAGATCCGAACTTCCCATCTCTACTGTTTTCCTCCCTTTATCTGATGACCAATAGCAGTTTCACAGTACTCAGATATTACCGAATCTATTATTAACCAGCATTGATCAGGGGAAAGCGCGAACGCAGTCCCCCACTACCACAAATTATGCAGTCAAGTTTCCCGCATTTGGGGAAATCGCAGGGGTCAACCCACTCGGAGTGCAATGGATGAGCCTCACCCTGGGAGAACCACCTTCGTGATCATGGTGTCTCCCCTGCCAGGTAAGTATGAGTTGGAATCGCACGGAGGGAGGATGCTGGGCTCAGCACTGCTTACACAACACAGGGGGACTTTATGATCTGAAATAAATTAATTTTATCCGCACGGCGATTTTACACAGTTCTCATCCTCATACAATGGAAAGTCCTGCTGCTCTAACAATAAATAAAATTTAACCGCAAACATAAAATCGGTGTGAACTGGAGTCTCTCCCAGACTGCACTGCAACAATCATCATATTTGAATAAAGTGACTTCACTCAGGCAGCCACTCCCAACTCCTTATAAGGAAGAGAGGCTGTTTTGTACTTCAATGGGGAGTGATCAGTGCTCAGTTCACTAAGCAGTTTAGACTAGTCTACTGATGGTTTTTAGTCTACTGATGGTTTGGTGTAAATCAGTTGCATCAAGAAGGAATTCACTAATAATTACCAAATGTCTTAAGCTCAACACACACCAAACAATCTTGGTTGTACAGATTTACCAAATCTATGTAGTATAAGGGCCAACAGATTGAAAATACCTTGAATGATTTATTGGATAAGCTCTTATACTACATGAAACTGGTAAGATTGAACAACCAAGATTGTATGGTGTGTGTTGAGCCTTAGACCTGGTCTAAAACATTTGGTAATTAGGTGGGTAAAGCAGAGGAAATGATCAAAAGATGCAATTCGCAAACGAGTAGCTATGACTGACAGCCTTCTCCTTTGATGAGCTCTCCTCTGCATACAATTAAACTCCTGCATAATTCATTCAAAAGGTTCCATCCTCACGTCGAAAATACCTCACAGAATGACTTTACCGACATAAATCATCTGGTCGAATCTCTGTCAGAAAAAGTGGGCGTGGTTACTCCTTGTTTGCTTTGTGAATTGCATCTTTTGATCATTTACCCTGCTTTACCGACCTAATTACCGAATGTTTTAGACCAGGTCTAAAAACAGGTCTAAAACATTACACCAAACCATCAGTATACTAGTCTAAACTGCTTAGTGAATTGAGGCCAATGTTGGAACAATGTTACCAACAGTTGGGCTTCGGTAAAACGGAGTACTTCTATCGTAGGTGTGAAAATGTTTATGAATTAGCACACAAAAGTCTAAATTAATGAATGCAGTATTTTCTCGACCAGATTTTTTACCGCACATGCTTTTATGAATGATAGCCTTTGAAATGGTTCCTGGGTTTTCTTTTTTCCGCACTTATAGTAATTCTTTATCCCCTACCGTTCTCTTGTCAAGTGAAGCACTTTTCTAGGCAGCCTGGGCTCCATGTCATTTCCTACAGTGGGTGTGAAGAGAGGAATCCCCACCCACTAGATTAGCATAATTTATTCACTTTCGGCTAGTACCCAAGATGCAATAGTGGTTGCAATATTGCTCTTCTCTGCCAGGAAATTTGATTTCCAAGCCAAAATATTTAGCCCTGTCCTGTTTATTATTATTATTATAGCTTTCTGCAAGGTTCTCACGCTCCAAACTATAGGGGACTCTTGATTTTACTCTCCCTAACGTGCAGGTAGTATCAGGGCGCGGGGTATATATACTCTGGTGAAACAGCCCTTAGTTGTGCTCGCTTCGGCAGCACATATACTAAAATTGGAACGATACAGAGAAGATTAGCATGGCCCCTGCGCAAGGATGACACGCAAATTCGTGAAGCGTTCCATATTTTTAGGCATCTTCCTCTGGGCAAAACATTAACATTTTTATACGTCAGAACGCAGCTTTACGTGTCGGGTTCAAAGTGCTACATGTAAGTGCACCTGCTAAGCTTCTCTAAGCAATGGCATGCAAACCGAGTTCTGTGCTTCTTTGCAGATGTGCTTTCTTCCGGTCTCAAGTGGTAATGTCCCCTGGGTTTTCCTTTTTCCGCACTTAGGCCTTATTCACATTATAAATTGTTAGCGCAAGCGCTGAGTGCTTTTGTAAGTGCTTTTCCAAGTGTTTTCTGAGCGATTATCGATTTTTTTAGAAGCACTTTTCTAAGCGCTTTTGTAAATGCGATTTGAGCTTTTCTTCCTGCAGACAAACAGGTAGTGAACTCTTATGACCTGGAACGAAATAGCTGTAATTATTATGTGAAGAAAGGCACTCAGAAAATCGCTTTTCAAAGCCTTTTTTTCAAGTGCTTAGCGATTTTCCTATACCTTGTATTGAAGCCCAAACGCTCAGGAAATGGTGCAGGACCCGCGTTTGTGATTGTAAAGAAAGCTCATCGCTGATGTTAAAATGCCCACATAGGAAAACATTGCACAAGCGCTTTTAAAAATCACCAGTGCTTAAAAAAAATTAAAAAGCGCTCATAGGGCTTGATTCCCTAAAACGTGATAACTGCTATCACGGTCGCACTAGCGTTTTGGATTAATTAGATGATTAAAGTCTGACACTTTGAGCCTAGAATTGTGAACCTTTTCACAATATTCTAATGGTCTGAGATTTTGATTTTGGGGTTCTCATAAGCTGTAAGCCAAAATCATCAAATTTATAACAAATATAGGCTTGAAATGTCTGGCTTTGCATGTAATGAATCCATTTCATATATTATTTTCACCTATCACTGAAATACATTTACTTTTGCACAACATTATAAGTTTTCCAAATTTTACCTGTAAGATCTTCTTCAGAGCCCCCCATCCTTAGACAAAGCTATTTAAGCAATCTTTACTGATTTCTGAATTAAAGAAAAGGATTAATTTGAATTTACAGATGGAAAAGGAATATCAAACAATATTAATATCATATTAATAGCAAACAACTTTCTCAATTTTTTTTCATCAGTTTTTATACATTTTTACCATATATCAATAAGAATGTATCAGTCAAAATTAAACATTTTCTAAACAGTTACCCCTTTTATCTCTTTCAATAAACCCAGTGTATTCATATTAATTCAAATTATTGCTCTAGTAACTGCATATTTTTGGTAAGCTGTGCTTTAGTAGTATAGTAGTATCTGTTTTCCTCCCTTTATCTGATGACCAATAGCAGTTTCACAGTACCCAGATATCAGTGGTGCTCAGCAGAGCTCGAATATTCGAGTAGCTCGAATATTCGAGCTCTTTTTCAGCTATTCGAGCTCGAATACCGAGCTCGAATAGCTGCAGCTATTCGAATGGGCTATTCGAGTTAATTCGAATAGCCCATTCACTATTCGCGCTATTCGAGCAAACAGCGCTATTCCAGCTCGAATACCGAGCTCGAATAGCGTCATAGCCCAGATTGATGTCCTTAGAGCCAATCAGAGGGCTCCCAGGCCCTCTGACGGCAGCCAATCACAGAGGGGGACCCTGGCCAGCCCCTACCCTATAAATAGCGGCCACCATGTTCCGTTTTTCCGTCCTTGCCTGACTTTGTACAGAGAGAGATCTGCTCCTTTGTGCTTTGGCTTAGCAAGAGCTTTATTGTGGTCAATCACCTAGCGTTTTTGCTCACATACACCTCCTATATATACCTATATTGTTGTTAGTTAGATAGACATTGTATTTTAGTTAGTAGCTTGTGTGTTACATAGAGACAGCCAGCTGCTGCAGGCAAGCTTACACAGCTTTAGGCCTCAGGGCCTTGCCTGTGTGGGCAGCTGTCCTCCTGTCCTCTGTTAGTTTATTTCTCATCTATACCAGTGTTTCTGCTGTCCTTTACTACTGAGTGATTGTATTTTGTAGTATACTGTAACTGTACTAGGACACTCACTGTCACTGTTTGTTCATAGCTCCTGCGTGTGTGCGTGCAGTACACACACTCTATTTCCTTCTGATTACTACCGATTATTGTAATTTCTAGTTGTACTTACTGTTACTACTTACTGTACTAGGGACACTCAGTCACTGTTCATAGGCTAGCTCCTGCGTGTGTGCGTGCGTGCACTGTCTGTATAGTACACACACTATTTCCTTCTGATTACTACTGATTATTGTAATTTCTAGTTGTACTTACTGTTACTACTTACTGTACTAGGGACACTCAGTCACTGTTCATAGGCTAGCTCCTGCGTGTGTGTGTGCGTGCACTCAGTACACACACTCTATTTCCTTCTACTTAATCTGATTACTACTGATTAATGTATTTTCTAGTTAGTGTACTAGGGGACACACTCACTGTTCACTGTTCACACTTATACTGATTACTGAATTATTGTATTTTGTATTAGTATTGTACTAGTAATCACTTAGCGATCTAATCACTTACTGATTAGTGTCACCTCACCCACCAAACCACTCCATTAAAGTACCCCACTTTTTCACCCGCCCTTTTAAAAAACTTTTTTGTTTACGCCCAAAACATCAAAGATGTCTGGAAGTGGCAGCCAGCGCGGTTTGGGCAAGGGGAAGGGCAGCAAGGGAATCAGGAGGAGAGGGAGCAGCATTGTGGCAAGCCGCGGCCGCGCCACCATGCACAGTTCCGCAGCAGCAGCAGCAGCGTCAGTGGCTAACATTCCACCTCTAGCCACTGGCCGTGGACGCCTTGGGCGCCGCCCAGCAGGAGCATCTGCCACTCACGCTGCAGAGACACAGCAGCAGCAGCAGCGTGTAGTACCTGCTCCTATTTTCCTCCAGCCGGGTCGGAAACGTCCCATTGAGGAAAAGGATGCAGCCACTGTGGTGCAACTGATGATGGAGGATGAGCAGCCCGCCATCAGCTCTGCATCCGAGGCCTCCAGCCTCACCACCACCACCACCACCCCTGTTCGCAGCAGCCGCCCAGCAGGGCCTGGGGAGGAGGCCAGTTCACAGTCAGTCGCCGACCTGTCATTCAGCAGTCTTTTGACCCCAGGCATGATGAGTCAATTGTCTGCTGTTGTTGGCGATTTGGAGGAGGAGATGCTGATGGGCACTTTGGGGGATGAGGGATTGGACAGCAAGACTGTGGCGACAGTCAAGCAGCCCATCCATGCATCAGGAGAGGAGTTTGGGGGGTCATCATCCCAGCAGGACATGTTTCAGGAGGATGATGATGACACGGTGACAGACAAAGACTGGGTGCCACCAGCTCCTGGGGATGTCGTCGTCAGCAGCTCTGAGGAGGAGGAGGAGGAGGATGCGCTTGTGGGCCTTGCAAGGAGGCGCATCATTGCAAGCATTGGCAGCAGTAGGCAGGTCCCACAGCCTGCTGGTGTCTCAGGCTCAGCAGCAGCAGCAGCATCTGCCAGTACCACCACCAGCCGCACCCAAGCCCCCCCCCAACCACCACAGGGAGACAGGCAGCAGCGGCTCCAGGCCGTAGGGGGTTGTTCTTGTCACCAATCTGGCGATTTTTCACAATGCCCACAGTGTACAGCAAGTACGCCACTTGCAACCACTGTCAGCGGAAGTTGAGCTGAGGTGCAGACCCCTTAAAGTTCAGCACCAGCTCGCTCATCAACCACCTTGCTGCTAAACATTTCCACCAGCATGAGGAGTTCCAGAGGCTGAAGGCATCTGGTGCTGGCAGTGGCACCACACCCATCACTGCACAGCCTTCAGCAGCAGCAGCAGCAACAGCAGCCACCCGCCCTCCTGCTCCTCCAGCAGCACCAGCAGGAGTGCGGAAACGCACTGCTCCTCCCCCCTCTGCAACTCCTGCCGCCGACACTGAGGCCTGTTCTGGCAGCCAGTCCTCAGTGGCCTCTTCTGCTGTGTCCGCTGATTCCCGTGCTAGCAAAAGGCCACGCCAGAGCCTTTTGAGCGAGTCCTTCCAGGGGGTGGTTAGGGCTCTGCCTCCCAGCAGCCGTCGCGTGCGTCAACTGAACGGCTTGCTGGCACGGGCCATGTGCTCCCAACTCCTGCCGTACACGCTCGTGCAGGAGGGGAGCGACATGCGTGCGCTGCTTGCTTGTGCAGCCCCAGACTGGCAGCTCCCCAGCAGACACTTCTTTGCCCGCAAGGCCATTCCTGCACTGCACCGCTTTGTGATGGCCAATGTGGAGCGAGGGCTGGAGCACGCGGTTGGTGAAAGGGTCCACGTCACCATGGACTCCTGGAGCAGCCGCTTCGGGACAGGCCGCTACCTGTCCTTCACTGTCCACTGGGTCAGCTTGGTGGAAGGGGGTGAGGATGGGAGAGCAGCAGCGGGCACAGCAGCAGCAGCAACACAGTGGGTGGTGCCACCCCGCAGGGTCAGGGGAACTGCAGCAGGTTCCTCCGATCCTCTGCCATCCTCCGGCACACCTGGCCAAACCGCCCGCCTCAGCAGAAGCGTGAAGGCCCGCCACTGCCAAGCGCTGCTGCAGTTGGTCAGCCTTGGGAAGACCAAACTGACGGCAACCCATGTATTGGCCAAACTCCAGGAGCAGGAGAGGATTTGGCTGACCCCCAGAGGCCTCAGAGTCGGAGAGGTGGTGGCCGACAATGGGGCCAATCTGGTTGCCGCAATTGACAGGGGAAACCTGACCCACATCCCCTGTCTTGCCCACGTGCTGAACCTGGTGGTGCAGAAGTTCTTGCGCACCTACCAGGGGATGGGCGAACTGCTGGAAACGGCAAGGAACGTTGTGCGTCACTTCCGGCGCTCGGCTGCAGCCTGTGCGAGCCTGGAAGACGTGCAAAAGGAGCTGGAGCTGCCACGCCATCGGCTGATCCTTGACGTTCCGACTCGCTGGAACTCCACCCTGGCGATGTTGGAGCGTCTGGTTGAACAGAAGCACGCTGTCAACCAGTACCTTGCCCTGGCCACTGTTTCCGCCGCTCAGAAAAGGGACAAGACCAGCAACATCCCGTCCATCGTCCCCGATGACGACTGGAGGCACATGCAGCAGGTGTGCTTAGTGCTGGCTCCCTTTCTGCAGGCCACTAACATGGTGAGCAGGGACCATGCTATGGTCTGCGAGTGGGTGCCCCATGTTTGTCTGCTGAACAGGGCCCTCGATGCTTTGCTGGAACAGGGAGCGGCAGCCTTGGACCAGCAGGAGCGGCAAGCAGCTGCACAGTCCACCTCTGAGGGGGAGGAGGACTTGGTGGAGGTCCCTGACCTTGCTGCTGATGAGGGGGATCAGCACAGCGCAGCTGAGTTGGTGCGGGGGTGGAGAGAGGATGAGCCTGAGGAGGCAGAGGAGGAGGATGAGGACAGCACTGCCGTCGATGTGCCAGCACACGTGGCCCGCCTCTTCCCAATGGCAGCGCACTTGCTGACGTGCCTGCGCAAGGACCCCAGGGTGATCCAGATGAAGCAGAGGGAGGACATCTGGATCAGCATGATGTTGGACCCACGCCTCAAGGGGAAGTTGAGCCAGTTCCTGCCGCCTGCAGGAGGAGACTCAGCGCAACAAATAAGGAGCTTGCAGCAGGCCCTTGTTGAGCGCTAGGAGGAAGCCTTCCCCCAGCCTTCCACCCCCACTGTCCAGCCAGCACAGAGGCAGCAGCAGGTGCCTGCATCCAGCAGCAAGCGCCCCACAGACCTGCTGTCTCTCAGCAACGAGCTCTACAGGACTGTAGAGGCTCCGGCAGCAGTGACTAGAGAGGAGGTGCATGCAGCAGCATCCTCCTCCGGTCACAGCCAGCGCCTGACCCGCATGGTGGCTGACTACATGGGGTCCTACAGCGGGCTTGACAGCGATGCCCCTGTTGATCCCATGGAGTATTGGGTAAAGCGCCTGGAGATCTGGAGCGAGCTGGCGCAGTACGCCCTGGAACTGCTGTCCTGCCCCCCTTCCAGCGTGCTGTCCGAGCGCTGCTTAAGTGCAGCTGGTGGCATGGTCACCGAGAAACGCTCACGTCTGTCTCACAAGTCTGTGGACAGACTGACGTTTCTCAAGATGAACCAGGCGTGGGTGGAAGGCGAGTTCCTGGCCCCTGTTGTCGGCGAGAGGGGGACATGAACTGGCTGCCGGAAGAACCATCGTTAATGTGCCTTACCACCCTTTACCACCTCCTGGCTCCTGCTCACTAAGCCAGCCTGGTTCACTTTGATTATTACGTCGCCTGCAGCCACACATTTTACATCTACAGTGGGCTGCTGTGTACTGCCCTTCTGCTGTCTGTCTGTTTGTGTTTCCCACTGCCAGGGTACACAGATTTACCTTCTGCTGCCACTCTGCCACCAGCTATTACGTCAAACAATAGCTATATCTGTGTAATTTGCTGTAAAAAAAAAAAAAAAAGTAAACCATTAAAAAAAAAAAAAAAAAGTTTTAATTTTTCTGAGGTGCCCGGGTTGAAAACTGTGTTGTCCCAGTTGTGTATTGGACACGATGTGGGCTGCACGACCGCTGTCTGGGACCTCCTGTTGTGTTTATTTACAGCCCTGGTATCAACGCTAGGTACCAGGGCTATTATGTCACGCTGCCTGCCTCATTGACTGCCTGCTGCCACACACTCATCCTCCTCCTCCTGCTGCTGAATTTACCTCCTGCTGTCTGTGTGTTTCCACTGCCAGGGAGCACATACAATGGCGCTTCCACCATGCGCCACCAGCTATTTGTTACACTCAAAAATAGCTGCATTTCTTTAAAAAAACAAAAAAATTATATATACTTTTTATTAATACTTTGTGATATTTTTTTTAGAGGTGTCCGGGTTGAAAACTGTGTTGTCCCAGTTGTGTATTGGACATGATGTGGGCTTCACGACCGCTGTCTGGAACCTCATGCTGTGTATTTACGGCCTGGTACCACCGCTAGGTACCACACAGCCTATTATGTCTCGCTGCCTGCCTCATTGACTGCCTGCTGCCACACAATCATCCTCCTCCTCCTCCTGCTGCTGCTTAATTTACCTCCTGCTGTCTGTGTGTTTCCACTGCCAGGGAGCACATACAATGGCGCTTCCAACATGCGTGCGCCACCAGCTATTTATTACGCTCAAAAATAGCTGCATTTCTTTAAAAAAAAATATATAAAAGAGAAATAAGTGAAGAAGAAGAAGACGATATAGAAGAAGAAGAAGATATAGAAAAAGAAGAAGGTGAAGGAGAAGAAGAAGAAGAAGATATAGAAAAAGAAGAAGATGAAATAGAAAAATAATAATAAGAAGAGGATATAGAAAAAGAAGATATAGAAAAAGAAGATGAAGAAGAAGAAGATGAAGAAGATGAAGATGAAGAAGATGAAGAAGATGAAGTAGAAGAAGATGAAGAAGAAGAAGATGAAGAAGAAGAAGAAGAAGATGAAGAAGAAGATGAAGAAGAAGAAGATGACGAAGAAGAAGAAGATGAAGAAGAAGAAGAAGACGATATAGAAGAAGAAGATATAGAAGAAGAAGAAGATATAGAAGAAGAAGATATAGAAGAAGAAGATATAGAAGAAGAAGATATAGAAGAAGAAGATATAGAAGAAGAAGAAGACGATATAGAAGAAGAAGATATAGAAGAAGAAGATATAGAAGAAGACGATGAAGAAGAAGATATAGAAGAAGAAGATATAGAAGATAAAGAAGAAGAAGAAGAAGAATATACACTACTGAACAGAATTTTGGACACAACGTCTCTTCTCTTTCCACCTTTTTTTTTTAAAGGAACATCCCCACATAAACACTTGCTGTTGTTACTTGGAAAAAAAGATGTTTCTTGCATCATTCACCCTCAAAACAAGTGTTGGAAGCTATTTAAGGCCAATTCGAATAGTCAGCTCGAATAATGAGCTCGAATACCGACTCGAATAGTGAGCTCGAAGTCCGAGGTCGAATCGAATAGTAAAAAATATTCGACTCGAATATTCGACCGAATTCGAATAATTTACTATTCGAATTCGACCAAACTTGAATAATAAAAAGGGGTACCCGAGCATCACTACCAGATACTACTGAATCTATTATTAACCAGCATTGATCAGGGGAAAGCGCAAACGCAGTCCCCCACTACCACAAATTATGCAGTTGAGTTTCCTGCATTTGGGGAAATCGCAGGGGTCAACCCACTCGGAGTGCAATGGATGAGCCTCACCCTGGGAGAACCACCTTCGTGATCATGGTGTCTCCCCTGCCAGGTAAGTATGAGTTGGAATTGCACGGAGGGAGGATGCTAGTCTCAGAACTGCTTACTCAACACAGGGAGACTACAAGATCTGAAACAAATTCATTTTATCCGCACTGTATTATCACACAGTCCACATCCTCATACAAATGGCAAGTCCTGCTGCTAGTAGTATTAGTATAAATTAGCCTCAAACAAGAAATCAGCATAAATTGGAATCTCTCCCAGAATGCACTACACAAGCCAACATATTTGAATAAAGTGATGTCACTCAGGCAGCCACTCCCAACTCCTTTTTTTTTTTTTCTTTAAGCTTTCTTGGCCCCTGTTGCATGCAACAGAGGTCCCGGGTAAGCAAGGCTATTAGCCCCATGCACGGAAAAAGCGTGAGTGCCCTAAAGCACCCCCACAAAACGTGCATGAGTAGCCACGGGCCCCACAATGCTGCAGGGCCCTTCCGGTTGTTCCCCGAAGGGAACCTTCCCCCTTTGCCTTCGGCTCAGGGGGTGGCATCCTCCAACACCCGAGGGGTTGGAGGATCCTGGGGTCCTCCGAGGAGGACCCCTACTGCGCCCAGTGGTTACCCAAAGGGCCTGGCCATGTGGCAACCGTGTCCACATGGTCCGGGTGGCTCCCCCGAGAGGGAGCCGGGTGGGAACCGAAGTCCCCGGTGCCAGCAAGCTGGCCCCGACCTTGCGGCCGGAGTGATAAAAATTCTGCACTCTCCCTAGCCAAAAGGCCGGGGAGCTGCGTTAGTTGGCGATGCATATGGGCAGTACAGACCAAAGCACCCTACTTCCGCCTGAGATCTGCCACATCTCAGGTTGAGAGGCTGGTCTGTACATCAACGGAGAGTGATGCTGTATCCTTACCCTGCCTCCTCTGCAGCTCAGCAGCTTGCCTGCAGCTAACGGCTCATATTACACTACCAAATCTCCACACATCAAACCAACAAACATCAATTCCGGTACAACCTTTAATGATGTAGATGGTATGTAAGAAAGCTATGTACTGTCAGTCATTAAAAGTATGACCCAAATCAAACATTTGTTGGTTTGATGTTGGCAAACTAACTCCAGACCACACAGCACTCTAGCAAGAAGCACAATTACAAATGCATTTCTCTTATATCCCACTTTACTTCAGCAGTAGAGTATTGTACTGTGTTAGTTATCCACGAAGGAAGAAAAGTAGGAGATACCATTTAATGGCTAACTTAAAAGATTCAAACAGTAAGATTTCAAGCTAAGACTTTCCTCAGGCTCTAGTGGTGAGACAGGGTTAATTCATTAACCAAATCAAATCAAAGATAGCTTTATTGGCATGACCAAGATTTATACAGGTATTGCCAAAGCAAGGGGAAATGTAAGAAAATGGCTAAGCAGTCTGTGGACATTTTTAGGTTTACAGTTCCATTATGCTCCTCTCAGTCTGTGGCATGCTGTGACTTAGGGCTCTATTCATAAAAAAATTGTGGTGAAAATACTCGTGGAGGGAAAATACCGCATCGGTATTTTAGACTTCTGGGTGGGCATTCATAAAAATGTTGGCAGCTGTGTTAGCAGAGCGGAGATCTTCCGCTGAAGGCTGTCGGTAAGCTGTCGGAAGGCATGCGGAAACACTTAAGTCGGCAAAGTCCCTCCGTGCGCTGCTCTCTCTGGGAGGTCTGTCCCATTCACTTGTATGTAATCCGCAGGCTTCTCGCTACATCCGAGGAAGCGGTATTTCCCGCCCACATACCACTTCCTCTAATCTTTATAAATGGACATTTTGGTACTTTTTTCTAGATAAATCTAGAAAAACACCGGAGAAGGCGGAAATTTCTCGCTCTGCTGGGGGATTGTAGATTTTCATGCGGGAACAGATTTTATGAATGCCCACTTTGCTAAATGGACGGAAAAGTCAGCTGTTTTGAGCGGAAAACTTGCGGTAAAGTTTTATGAATAGAGCCCATAGTGTGCAGCGATTGTCACTGTGGATTCCTCTTCTCCCAGTAAGATATATGTTTTTCTATCATCTTCTCGTGTGAGAAAGTCTGGGAATAGTTCCATCAATTTTAGCTCTCTGGGTTAAAATGTGGTGATTCTGCTGGGGCAATATATGCTGCATAGAGGTAAATGTCAGTCTGAGAGGAGATGATGGAGCTGCTTAACTTTAACCACATGTCGCTGTTCCCTCTCTTGACTGGTTTGATGTATTACTGTAGCTCCTCCTTATACCAGATTTTAATCCCTCCTGACCAGCGACCCTGCTTGATATGTTTGTGTTTCTGAGCTGCCACAGAGAATTTGCGATAACCGATTCTTACTGGTGAACCATCCTATGTCTGGGTCCATGTCTCTAGGAGGACCTGAATGCCTACCTTTCTTATGCTGGGGATACACGGTACGTTTCTGTACTGTGTATCGACCAGCTGATAATATTCAGCTGGCCCGATCAAGCCGCTCAACTCCTACCCGCTTGATCCCCGCCGGCGGACAATGGCAGGGAATAGAGCGCTGATAAGGAAGCGCCGGTGGGGACGAGCAGCAATTGATTAGCAGGGACGCAGCTGAGGTCGATCCAGCGGCTAATCGGCCTCCGGATCGACCCGTGTATTCCCAGCATAAGTCTTTCTGTAGAATCTGGGTAATTTATTTTCGTTCCAAACGCTGAAGCATTCAAACCTTGAATATTGCAGCTGCTAATTATGAGGGGTTTCATGTTGTATTTGTTTACCTTGTAATACATTATTTATAGGGCAGTCAGTTTTCCAGTCAGTCCGGCCCTCAGCTTATTGTGTGCAATGAGGAGCATTTCACATAGTTCTGCCATGTCAATGCTCTGTGGTGTTATCACTGTCTTTGGGTTGGAGGTTTCCACCTCTGTTGCCATCTCCTTGGATTCACATTTTGGTTTAAGGAGTGATTTATGTGATGTCTTTTTGAGGTAGTCTGGCTTGGGTTGGCTGGTACTGAAGCTGTCTGAGGTCTGGGCCCCAGGGGCCTATTAAGCACCAGGTCTTTAAACTCTTTTGCCAGCAGGCTCACTCCATGCTTATTGAGATGTTTTGTATCATATAGATGTTGACATGATATAGAGGAATGTCCTGCCAAATGTATGTTTGCTGATAGGCTGATTTTGGTAGTCAGCTGCTTATTTATATCCTGGATGGTCTGTGGCGAAAAGTATTTCCTTGGTAGCAATGAAGACAAGATGATTTTTGAGCCAGGGAATTGCTTTTCTGTGGCGCTTATTAGTGATAACAGTTTGTCTGCAATAATGTCTTGTGGATTGTCCACATTGTTTGTCCCTGTATGTGTGTATGATGATATGTTTAGGGGCAGCGAAGTATGGATCAGTAATGACCTCTGCAGCTTTTTCTATTGTTGGGCAGGGTATTTTTGTAACATATTTCCCCAGGAAAAGGAGTCTTGTGTTGACCCCCACCCCGGCAGTCGCTACTTTGACCGCCTGCCATTGGGTCGCCGATACAGATCTATCCCGACCAAAACCATCAGACACTTAAACACTTTCTTTCCCCAAGCCGTCCGCCTGCTAAACTCAAATCACCACCCTTGCTAAACACGCTAGTCTCGCACTGCTGCCAAACTATGTTGTAACCTCCTTAACTACGCCCGCTAGAGAATGCCTTCTATGGCTATCATTCATAAAGCATTTCCGCATGCGGAAATGCATAAAACAGCTGACTTTACCGAACACTCGGCAAAGTCAGCATTCATAAAGCCTCTTTCCGCATGAAAAAATGACACTACCGAGCAGAGTGATAAATTACTGCCTTGTGCGGTGATTATCGTTAAAATGTAGCAAAATGTTCATTCATAAAGATCACCGAAAGCGGTGTGAGGTCGGGAAGTACCGCTCCCTCTGATGTGGTGATACCAATGTAAGTGAATGGAGACACACAGACCTCCCAGGCAGCTGCAGCAGAGTGGAACATGGAGAAATGTATCAACTCGGCAGCTTCCGTGTCTCTGCAAGCCTACCGCCAGCTTAGTTCGGAGAATCTCCGCACTCCTCCCGCACATGGATACATTTCTATGAATGTCCACCCAGAAGTCTAAAATATCGGCAGCGGTGTTTTCCCGCATTGATTCCCCTTACCGACAGCTCCTTTATGAATGATAGCCTTTATCTGTATAACAGACCTTCCATGCCGTGTGCACCACAAAAAATTCCGGGTGCGATGCCTGTCGTACTCGGCGAATAAATTGATTCTGATTCTGATTTGAGTCAATTAACAGTGCTATGTCACAGCTTGGTGCCTTTGGTGGAGGTGCTATGTCACAGCCTGGTGCATTTGGTGGGGGTTTTACTGTAGTCCCTGTGTCACTGCTTTGTCCTGTGATGGAATTTGCTTCCTGATTCCTTGCATCTTTTGCTTTGTTGGTATATGGCTTCGTTATACGAGTTCCTTTTGATTAGGTGTTTCTCCGGTTTCTTTTGTGGTGCCTCTTCCAGTTGAGGTTGTTTGTTTGCTTTTAGAGTTGCCATTTCCTGTTTGAGCTCAGTGTTTTCTAGCTGTAGATATTCCATTGAGATTTTGAGGGATTTCCGCTCCTCTTTCAGATGGTTAATGACATATAGCGCAACTTTTTTTTCCAGTCCATCTTTGAAGAGGTGAAAGTATCTCTCTAATTGAGATAAGCTTTTTCTGAGGATGTCTGGTGAGGGGTGGGATGTCATCTGGCATGATGCAGACTTTTCTCTGGGAATTGCCTCTGCAGGTGATTTACAACTGGTGTTCCTGTTAGCAGAGTTTAACCTTCCTGGCGGTAACCGCGCAGGAGGTTTTCTCAGGCCCTGCTGGGCCGATTTACTTAAGCGGGCGGGGGGATGACGCTGAGCAGCGGCTATCATGTAGCGAGCCCTGGGCTCGCTACATGATTTAAAAAAAAAAAAAACTGCTGCGCTGCCTCCTGGCGGAATTTTTTATACCACCAGGAGGGTTAACTAATTTTCTTTCAAGTTCATTGCTTGTTTTTGGATATCAGGATAAAGCTTTCCAAATGTATTTTGGTAATGTTCTGTACCTTGGACACTGCCAGTATGATATATGTTCACTGTGAAAATAGTCTCTGTGTCATCCTTGTCCTTTATTCTGGGTTGCCTTCCATTGCGTATGCCTTTTTGTTTAAAATTGTTCACAAACAGCAGAAAACCAGGCTTCTGTGTCATATGTAAAGAATATCAGTTTTTTTCTTACTTTAGGCTCTAAAGGCTCTCTGGGTAGCATTGAGTTATCTTCATTCTTTCCTTTGCCTCATAGCTTTTATTGCCAGGAGAGTAAAGGTGCATACACACGCAATACTTTAAGGAACAACGGGTCCGTCGGACCCTCCCGCTGGGCGGGCGTTCCAGCGATAGAGCATGTGTACAGTCTGTCTGCAGACTGATAACACTGTTTCTGAACGATCCGCTCAGCGAATCGCTTCAGAAACAGACTTATCAGTCTGCAGATAGACTGTACACACGCTCTATCGCTGGAATGCCCACCCAGCGGGAGGGTCTGATGGACCCGTCGTTCCTGCAAATAGAGCGTGTGTACGCACCTTAAACTATCTCCCTAGTGCCAGACCCCCTTGCTAGATGTGCTGGGCTTATCTGCGTCACAGCTTGCCTTTTGGTCTGCTGGTTTTGATGTTTCCATTGTAAATCTCTTGATAATCCTTTTTTTGTTTCTATATAGTAATATTCAGCAGAAATGCCCTTACCTTGGAGTAGTCTTTTCTGCTAGTTTGGTCAGTTCTGAAGATGTTCTGTGCTGGAGTTTCTGGCGGCTGCTTGTTGCTTTTCCTTTAGGTGACACAGCTTGTTTATCCTTGTTTATGCCTTTTTATGTGGTTTTATAAGTTGTTTATCCTCTCTGTTCAATGCATTGTATTTTAATCTTTAGTCTTCCACCTCTAGCAGAATCTGGATACAAAGGGAAAAAAACAAAAACAAAAACACACTGTTGAATTGAAACAAGGATGAAGCTAAAGGCTATTTAAAGAGAGACTAAAGCAAACAGAAATTGCTATTTTTATCTTCTAGTTCGCTTCAGTACTCTCATTAGATGTAAACCGATGCATCCCCGCAGCAAAACGAGGGCTTTAGACTCCCCAAATCCCCGGGGGGAATCCGGCCAGCGCTTCCTGAAATAGGCAGAGCTTTCAGCTGCAGCTCTGCCTCTACTGATGTCAATCGCTGCCTCTCCTGGCCCCTCTCACTTTTCCTTCACTGAGAGGGGTGGGGAAAGGTGGAGATCCGCACGGCGATTGACGTCAGGAGAGGCAGAGCTGCAGCTGAAAGCTCTGCCTCTCAGGGCAGCACAATCTGCGACCAAGATGGTCGTGGATGTTTGCCCCGGGATTTGGGGGGTCTAAAGCTTTCATTTTGTGGCGGGGATGTGGCGGTTTACATCTACTGAGACTACTGAAGCGAACTACCAGGTAAAAATAGCAATTTTTGTTCGCTTCAGAGTCTCTTTAACCACTTCTTTATCTGATTTTTTGAATTTATGAATGAAAATTTCCAATACACCCTTCAAACCATTGCACTTCTGCGTAATCAAACACATTTTTCTCATGTGATCAATGTGTAAAATTGAAGTTTAAAAAGCAGTGACCAGTGTTTTACTTTTGTGAAGATCTTTACATGAACACAATTTTTTTTGTGGAGTGGCGAAAAGACTTTGCTTTAAAGAGACTCCGTAACAAAAATTGCATCCTGTTTTTTATCATCCTACAAGTTCCAAAAGCTATTCTAATGTGTTCTGGCTTACTGCAGCATGTTCTACTATCACCATCTCTGTAATAAATCAACTTATCTCTCTCTTGTCAGCCTGTGTCTGGAAGGCTGCCAAGTTCTTCAGTGTTGTGGTTCTGTGATGCATCTCCCCCCTCCAAGCCCCTCTCTGCACACTGTCTGTGTATTATTTAGATTAGGACAGCTTCTCTCTTCTCTCTTATCTTTTACAAGCTGGATAAATCCTCCTCTGAGCTGGCTGGGCTTTCACATACTGAGGAATTACATACAGGCAGAGCTGTCTGCACTCTGCAGGAAGAAACAGTCTGACACTTCAGTGGAAGATAGCTGCAAGGGGAAAGAAACACACAAATGATCTCTTGAGATTCAAAAGGAAGGGTGTATACAGCCTGCTTGTGTATGGATGTATTTTCTATGTGTGGACATACTGTACATCAACCTACTTCCTGTTTTGGTGGCCATTTTGTTTGTTTATAAACAAACTTTTTAAAACTGTTTTTAACCAATTTTAATGCGGCGAGGAGCTGCGAAATTGTGACAGAGGGTAATAGGAGATGTCCCCTAACGCACTGGTATGTTTACTTTTGTGCGATTTTAACAATACAGATTCTCTTTAAAGGAGTGGAAGTTGAAATTATATGAGGGAGGTTTTTGAACTCCTGCTTGCAAAATTTCTTAAAGCGGAATATAACCCTGCATTTCAACTTTGCTCTAAAACATTATTTACAGCATATTATATGCAACCAGCATTTTTTTTTTACTAGACCAGCATTGGAAGGGTTACACACAGAGCTTTAAAGTTCCATGGATAGAAATGCAGACGCATCCGAAGTTTAGATAGATAGATTTAAGCAGGGGCGTAGCAATAGGGGGTGCAGAGGTAGCGACCGCATCGGGGCCCTCCCTCAACTACAGTATTAGCTTTCTGTTGGTCTTGTGCTCATAATAATCACTTCTATAGATGCTATGAATAAGTGGTAATCATTAACACACTGTTCCCTATCTCCTTCTTGCACCTCTGACACTGTAGTTGCCATTGGCAGGTTTTGGTGCGCCGAATCAATTGTTATGTATAGAGTGCTTGGGGGGCCCCATTGTAAAACTTGCATCGGGGCCCATAGCTCCTTAGCTACGCCACTGCATTTAAGTAAACACAATGTAACAAGTGGTGAATGTTACACACTCTCTTGCTGTCCTCCAGCTCCTGCTCAGTCAGAGAGTGTGTGTCACATTCCACACTTGTTACATTGGCTATCATTCATAAAAGCAGTGCGGTAAAAAAAAAAATCTGTGCGGGAAAATATCGCTTTCGGTAGTTTACGCTTCTGTGTGCTCATTCATAAAAATGTTTACAGTTGCGATACAAGTTCGGTATTTTCCCCGGACTAGGCAGGTGGTATGTTTGTGTAACAAGAGAAGCTGTTGAGTTGATACATTTTCTCCTCCTGAGACAGCGTTACTACAGAAGAGGCAGCCCCAGCATCCCTTTACACGTGCACGGCCTCTCCTGGCCCTGAATCTGTCAGAATCTGTCTATAAATACACTGGTCGATGTGCCATTAGATCGACCAGCTGACAGATCCCTATCTGATCGAATCTGATCAGAGAGGGATCGTATGGCTGCCTTTACTGCAAACAGATTGTGAATCGATTTCAGCCTGAAACCGATTCACCATCTGCTGAGCTGCTCCTGCCGCCTGTCCCCCCCCCCCCCCCCCCCGTATACATTACCTGATGCTGGCTCCCGGGCATCTTCTCCGCATTGCACGGCTCTGTTCCGGCTCCATTACGGCGCTTCCTGTGTTACTCCGTGACCAGGAAGTTCAAATAGAGCGCCCTCTATTTGAACTTCCTGGTCACTGCAGTGACACAGGAAGCGCCGGGATGGATGGAGCCGGAACAGAGCCGTGCAGCGTGGAGAAGACGCCCGGGAGCCAGCCTAAGGTAATGTATACTTGATCGGATCGGCCGCCACTAGCGACGCGCTCCCTACCCGCGGGCGATCGAGGGTAATTTCCCGCACGGCGCGATCGACGGACCGATCCGATTTCGGGAGGAAATCGGATCGGCGGCTGCGTTTACCGCGAACAATTGGCAGCAGATTCGATCCCAGGATCGAATCTGCTGTCGAAACGGCCGGGAATCGAGCCAGTGTATGGCCTGCTTTAGTCTTTCTAAACAATCTATGTAACCACCCTGGTGTTCAATTTCCCCAGGATTTCTGTGCAAAAAGTGTTTCAATTAATTTCCAATAATTTTCAAACTTTTTTTTTTGCAATTAATTTTTTTTTTAAATTGAATTCAATACAGGTTATTGTATTGAATTTAATTTAAAAAAGTGTTTTCTGCAAGATGTTGATGACGCTGTTGTCATCAACGCCGATCAACGGGGGACATGTGATCGCCGAGGGAGAAGCAAAATCCGCCAAGTGACATGGAAGAAGACACTGGGGAAGCTATCAGAGGTACGAGACGAGGGATCAGCACGCCAATGGTGAGTATAAGACCCAGATGTATAGGTAGCCAGATGTGCAGCCAGGTATAATTAGCCAGATGTATAGCCAGATGTATAGGTAGCCAAATGTGCAGCCAGGTATATAGTGAGCCAGGTGTTTAGCCAGATTTATAGGTTGCCAGATGTCCCCCCCCCCCCATCCTAGCACGCTGTGGGTAGTGATCTGTGCTACCCACAGCGTGCAGAACAAGCATCCAGCCACCCTAGGGAATCCATGGGCAGCCAGCGGGGCAGAGAATGTGCGGGGGTTCCCCCTTGTATGCGGAGGCTATGTGGAGGGGGATCCCCCTCTGTGCGGGTGGGGGGGATCCCTTTCAATGATGGCTATGTGGGCGGGGGGGATCCCCCTCTGTGCGGGTGGGGGGATCCCCCTTCAATGATGGCTATGTGGGCGGGGGGGGGATCACCCTCTGTGCGGGTGGGGGGATCCCCCTTCAATAATGGCTATGTGGGCGGGGAGGGGGGATCCCCCTCTGTGCGGGTGGGGGGATCCCCATGCGTGTACTCACCCGAGGGCTTTCTCCAGCGACGGCTGCAGCGCACTGTCTCCTCCATCTCCGAAGTCTCGTTTGCCGTACAGTTACATTACGAGACTTGGTGACGCCACCACTTCGGAGATGGAGGAGACAGTGCGCTGCATCCGTCGCTGGAGAAAGCCCTCGGGTGAGTACACGCATTTACTCAACGGGCTGAGAGGGGGGGGGATCGGGAGGGAGGGGGTTTGGAGGGGGATAGGCCACCCAAATAGCCACCATTGAAGGGGGATCCCCCCACCCGCACAGAGGGGGATCCCCCTGCCCACATAGCCATCATTGAAGGGGGATCCCCCCCCCCGCACAGAGGGGGATCCCCCGCCCACATAGCCATCATTGAAGGGGGATCCCCCCACCCGCACAGAGGGGGATCCCCCCGCCCACATAGCCATCATTGAAAGGGATCCCCCCACCCGCACAGAGGGGGATCCCCCTCCACATAGCCTCCGCATACAAGGGGGAACCCCCGCACATTCTCTGCCCCGCTGGCTGCCCAGGGATTCCCTAGGGTGGCTGGATGCTTGTTCTGCACGCTGTGGGTACCACAGATTGCTACCCACAGCGTGCAGTCAGGCATCCAGCCATCCTGGGGAATCCCTCTGATGAAAAAAAAAGGCAGCCGGCGGGGCAGAGAAACAGGAAATCTCCCTGTCGGCATGGACGAGCTCAGCTCGTCATTACCACTTTTTGCAAGTTTTTGCTGGACGAACTCAGCTCGTCCATACCGCCAGGGAGGCTACTTGCCACAACTTAGAGGAAGTTCAAAACATTTTTACACATGCAGGCTTTCTGATGTGAAATATATCTGAAAACAGGTACAGTGTCAGGTTTGTTCTCTGTTCTGTATGTTATACTAAAAACAGAGAAAATGAGATAAACAGAGGAACACCAAGAGCCCCAATAGTGTAGTATGTATTGACAAAGGGGATAATGACAAAGAGTAATAGTTGTTATACTCACAAGCATGGGCCACCAATAGGCAACCACTGTAAAGGCAGGTGGGGAGATTATCCTGACCCCACTCAGGAATAAGAAGTCGCTCTCTGTAGATAGTAGAAAAGGGTCGCAACCCTCCACCCAGGGTGGATACCATATTATATAGGAGAGAACAGAGGCGCCAAAAGTATAAAAGGGGTTTTAAATGAGCTTAAAAGCCAAAAATTTGGTAATTAGAGGAGGCAGTGGTGGGCTTACCTCCTACAAGCAGACACAACACGACTGTACATTCAGTCTATTTATTAACGAACTCCAGATAAAACAAAGCAACGCGTTTCACGGGTCAGCCCCCCCTTCCTCAGGCAATAGAAAAAGGAGTTACAGCTGCAAATGACAGAGATCAGAGGGTATATTGTTTCTGCTATGATACATCCTACATTTAAAGCTTTAATCAATGAGTGACAAACATGTGCAACATAATATGGTATATTGGCAGTAAAGGTACAGTATTTTGTATTATAGAATTGTTATGTTGGTGGGGGGAAAGAATGGGAGGGGAGGAGAACCACACAGGGGTGGGGGATGGGGGAAACCTGGGGGACGGGGGGGAGGGGGAGAGGCCAAGGGAAAGTTGTGTATCAGGAGGAGGGAGTGGGAGGGGGAGGAAGGGGTTTATCAATTATAGTCATGGGACGTGCAAGTTACAGATCAAGTAGCAAAAGAGGTGACTGTAGATCAAAGGTAGTAAAAGAGTGTGAATGGCAGCAGAACATACCCCAGTATGGGGTTAAAAATTACATCTGTAATTCCCCCCCCCCCCCACTCCCTCCTCCTGATACACAACTTTCCCTTGGCCTCTCACCCTCCCCTCCCCCCGTCCCCCAGGTTTCCCCCATTCCCCACCCCTGTGTGGTTCTCCTCCCCTCCCATTCTTTCCCCCCACCAACACAACCCACCAACATAACAATTCTATAATACAAAATACTGTACCTTTACTGCCAATATACCATATTATGTTGCACATGTTTGTCACTCATTGATCGAAGCTTTAAATGTAGGATGTATCATAGCAGAAACAATATACCCTCTGATCTCTGTCATTTGCAGCTGTAACTCCTTTTTCTATTGCCTGAGGAAGCGGGCACTGACCCGTGAAACGCGTTGCTTTGTTTTATCTGGAGTTCGTTAATAAATAGACTGAATGTACAATCGTGTTGTGTCTGCTTGGAGGAGGTAAGTCCACCACTGCCTCCTCTAATTACCACATTTTTGGCTTTTAAGCTCATTTAAAACCCCTTTTATCCTTTTGGCGCCTCTGTTCTCTCCTATATAAAAACAGAGAAAAGGTTAATGCCGAGACAAAAATAGACAAGATTTAAATCTAGGACGTTCTACCAGTGGCGTCTCTAGGGGTGTGCGCAGGGGGCGGGGCGCTCCGGGTGTCATCATGGGAAGGGGGTGACACGCGGGCAGGCAGAAGTCCAGTGACGGAGCAACGGCAGGGAAATGTAGCGAGGACGCAGGGAGAGGGGCACAACGTCATTCCTCCTTCCCTTACTACAGGACAAAGGAGGGGGTCCTTTGCAGTGTGCACAGACAGCTTTATATGTCTCTATCAGCTGACTGGCTGCTCTTGATGTTCCCTCCGTATTCCCTCCGAGTCAGCACAGGCAGAAATGCAGGTACACCGTCTATCACCACCCGACTTCTCTCACTACGGTACTTCCTGTTCTCTGCATGCCACGTTATTACATGGGATGTGCAGTGAGTGAGAGAAGTCAAGAGATCGGCTTGTGATGAGGATGGACGTGTAACCTTCATTTCTGCCTATGCTGATTCAACATGGAGGGAACATCGGGAGCAGCCGAGCAGGTGATAGAAACATATCAAGCCACGTGGAGACCAACAAGGGAGGCCCATAGTGAGGGGGGAATACCTTAGTCTTCTTATGAGTGCAAGGGGAGCAGGCAGTCCCGACACCAAAAGGTGATGCAGCTAATTAAACTCCCACACTCTCACAGTAGCTATTCCATGCCACCGAAGTTCAGCACACATCATTAACAGCACACATGAGAGCTGAACTATTTATGGCACACTGGGGCTCTTATTGCAGCCTTACAGATCCCCTCTCCCCTGCAATGATGTTTTTTAACAGGAAAAACGTATATAGCAGCTACGCTGAAGGGAGCTGGAGGTTTGGATGTCTGGTACTGTTAACTGCAGCCCTGGACTATCTCTTCAACTTTTATTGCTCCTCTATCCTGACTTCTACCCCCCCCCCTCCTACTCTGACTGACCCTTTCCTCACCCTCAGCAGGCTGCAGCCAGTCACCTCTCTTGCCAGTCTTA
Source organism: Hyperolius riggenbachi (assembly GCF_040937935.1). Classification (NCBI taxonomy): domain Eukaryota; kingdom Metazoa; phylum Chordata; class Amphibia; order Anura; family Hyperoliidae; genus Hyperolius; species Hyperolius riggenbachi. The sequence continues at coordinate 47,364,613 of NC_090647.1, forward strand.
CCCCTCACCTTCAGCAGCAGGTTGCTGAAATTTCTCTTCCACTTTCCCCTCCTCTACTTCCACCTTTTTTTGCCACCCTCTGCTCCCCTGCTGTCACCTCCCCCCCCCCCCCCCGGCTAGCTCTACCACCCTTTCCTTGCCTGCTGACCCCCTCTCTGCCACCTGTCACCTTTCTGCCATCCTCTCCTCCCATCTGGACCCATTTCTGCCACCCTTATACTACCCTCCCCTGCCCTGCTGAAACCTATCTGCCACCCTCCCTTCCTGTCACCTCTATACCACCCTCCCCAGCTTACCCCTCTCTACTACCCTCCCCTCCTGTCACCTCTATACCACCCTACTTTTCCTGCTGTCACCTCTCTGCCACCCTCCCCTTTTGTCACCTCAATGCCACCCTCCTCAGCTTATCTCTCTCTACTACCCTCCCCTCCAGTCACCTATCTGCCATCCTTCCCTGCTGTCACCTATCTGCCACCTTATACTGCCCTTCTGTCACCTCTCTGCTGATGGGTGCATCCAGTTAATTGGGCATGCTAACTAATGCTGGATACACACGGTGCGTTCGCGCACTCGATTTCCCGCTCGATTCCCGTCGATTCATTTATTTCCAACATGTCCGATTTGGATTTCGATGGATCGTTAGGTCGATTTGGCATACTTTGCATGCGAATCGACCTAACGACCTATCGAAATCCAAATCGGACATGTTGGAAATAAACGAATCGATGGGAATCGAGCGGGAAATCGAGTGCGCGAACGCACCATGTGTATTTAGCATTACTGTACATAGTCATGTCACTGACTCCCCTCCAAGGAGCTCACAATCTAATCCTATTGTTGTTTAATGTCCAACCATATTATTATGTATTTATATAGCACTGACACCTTCTGCAGCACTTTACCAAGTACATAGTCATGTCGCTGACTGTCCTCAGAGGAGCTCACAATCTAATCCCACCATGCTCTAATATCCTGTCATATTATTATTGTGTATTTATATAGCACTAATATCTTCTGCAGCACATTACAGAGTACATAGTCATGTCACTGAATGTCCTCAGAGGAGTACACTCTAATCCCTACCATAGCCTGTCTAATGTCCTACCATACTATTATTAGTATGTATTTATACAGCACTGACATCTTCTGCAGCACACTGCAGAGTACATAGTCATGTCACTGACCTTCCTCAGTAGTAATGTTGGCCAGTGGTAGCTGTCACACTCACCTTTTATTTTTTTTGGTGGTGGTGGTGGGGGGGGGGGGGGGGGGGGGGGGGAGGGGGTGCGCTATCTGAATAATCAGCACCGGGTGTCAAGCACCCTAGGTACGCCACTGCGTTCTACCGACTCCAATCCTGAGAATCTGACTAAAAAAATCATAGAAGGAAAAACTTCCAATTTAAAAACTTCTGTACTATTTTTTTTTACAATTACAATTGAAAGTTTTCAAAGTCATGCACTTCTGTTTGATGATTTTTTTTTTATGTATTCAGAGAAAAAAAAAACAAACAATGTAAAGGGTGACTTCAGGAGGCGTTTTTGTGAAAATATTCACAGATGCATAATTTGTAGTACGGGAAGTAAATATACTTTTTTTAGCTATTAAATAAGTGAGGGGTTTGAACTTGATAATGTCTTAAGGTGGCCACACACACCATACATTTTTTTAAATATCTGTTCAATTCAAGAATTGCAATCAATTTTTATGACTGATTGGAACATTTCACAATTTTTCCCCAATTATGATAAAAATGATTGGAAAAATCGAAGAAAATTGCTAGGGTGTGTATATTAATAAATTGACAATCTAGCACACACCCTCCAATCTTTAGAAAAATTGAAGAAAAATTTCCAGCATTCCGGATCGATAAAAATTGAAGAAAAAAAAAAAAAAAAAAAAGATTTCAGTCGAATTAAAAAAAAAAAAAAAAAAAAGATTTCAATTTTTTGGGGAGATCCGATCAAATTTATTGAATTGCCGTACAATCGGATCATTTTATTGCATCTTGTGTGGCCACCTTTACGGTGATCACATGAACAGGAGAGACTTGTGCTCAGATTTTGCGAAGATTTAGTACTTATTGTAAATGTTAATTTTAATAAACAATTTGGACCACAAAATAAACTGCTTTAGATTTTTGACATCCTTCTTAGGCTTGGATTCTTTAATAATCTCCCATAAGTGAACTGTAGAATAGTGATGCTCAAATACCCCTTTTTAAATTCAAATTTGGTCGAATTCGAATAGTAAATTATTCGAGGTCAGTCGAATATTCGAGTCGAATAATTTTTACTATTCGATTCGACCTCGGACTTCGAGCTCACTATTCGAGTCGGTATTCGAGCTCACTATTCGAGCTGACTATTCGAATTGGCCTTAAATAGCTTCCAACACTTGTTTTGAGGGTGAATGATGCAAGAAACATCTTTTTTTCCAAGTAACAACAGCAAGTGATTATGTGGGGATGTTCCTTTAAAAAAAATGTGGAAAGAGAAGTTGTGTCCTTAATTTTGTTCAGTAGTGTTACTGTATATACTTGTTCTTCTTCTTCTTTATCTTTCTTCTTCTTCTTCTAGATCTTCTTCTTCTATATCTTCTTCTTCTTCTTCTATATTGTCTTCTTCTTCTTCTTCTTCTTCTTCTTCATCATCTTCTTCTTCTTCATCATCATCTTCTTCTTCTTCTTCTTCATCATCTTCTTCTTCTTCTTCATCATCTTCTTCTTCATCTTCTTCATCTTCTTCTTCATCTTCATCTTCTTCTTCTTCTTCATCTTCTTCTTCTTCTTCATCTTCTTCATCTTCTTCTTCTTCATCTCTTCTTCTTCTTCTTCATCTTCTTCTTCTTCATCTTCTTCTTCTTCATCTTCTTCTTCTTCTTCTTCTTCTTCTTCTTCTTCATCTTCTTCATCATCTTCTTCATCATCTTCTTCATCTTCTTCATCTTCTTCTTCTTCATCTTCTTCTTCTTCATCTTCTTCATCTTCTTCATCTTCTTCTTCTTTTCATCTTCTTCTTCATCATCTTCTTCATCTTCTTCTTCATCTTCTTCTTCATCTTCTCCTTCTCCTTCTTTTTCAATATCGTCTTCTTCTTCTTCACGTATTTCTCTTTCAATTTTTTTTTAAAGAAATGCAGCTATTTTGAGCGTAACAACTTAGCCTGGTGGGCGCACGCATGTTGGAAGCGCCATTGTATGTGCTCCCTGGCAGTGGAAACACAAGACAGCAGGAGGTAAATTCAGCAGCAGGAGGAGGAGGATGAGTGTGTGGCAGCAGGCAGTCAATGAGGCAGGCAGCTCGCCGTGACATAATAGCCCTGGTACCTAGCGGTGATACCAGGGCTGTAAATAAACACAACAGGAGGTCCCAGACAGCGGTCGTGCAGCCCACATTGTGTCCAATACACAACTGGGACAACACAGTTTTCAACCCGGGCACCTCAGAAAAATTAAACCTTTTTTTTTTTTTTAATGGTTTGTTTGGTTTTGGTTTTGCAACCAATATAGCTATTGTTTGACGTAATAGCTGGTGGCAGAGTGGCAGCAGAAGGTAATTCTGTGTACCCTGGCAGTGGGAAACACCAGATAGACAGCAACAGCAGCAGGAGGAATGGAGGAGTAATGTGAGCAGCTATTGTTTTACGTAATAGCTGGTGGCAGAGTGGCAGCAGAAGGTAAATCATCTGTGTAGTGTACCCTGGCAGTGGGAAACACAGACAGACAGCAGCAGCAGGAGGAGGTATGGAGGAGTAGTGTGAGTGTGGCAGCAGGTAGGCAGCGTGACATAATAGCCCTGGTACCTAGCGGTGATACCAGGTCTGTAAATAAACACAACAGGAGGTCCCAGACAGCGGTCGTGCAGCCCACATTGTGTCCAATACACAACTGGGACAACACAGTTTTCAACCCGGGCACCTCAGAAAAATTAAACCTTTTTTTTTTTTTTATGGTTTTTTGGTTTTTGGTTTTACAACCAATATAGCTATTGTTTGACGTAATAGCTGGTGGCAGAGTGGCAGCAGAAGAAGGTAATTCTGTGTACCCTGGCAGTGGGAAACACAGACAGACAGCAGCAGCAGGAGGAGGAATGGAGGAGTAGGCGAGCAGCTATTGTTTGACGTAATAGCTGGTGGCAGAGTGGCAGCAGAAGGTAAATCATCTGTGTACCCTGGCAGTGGGAAACACAGACAGACAGCAGCAGCAGCAGCAGGAGGAGGTATGGAGGAGCAGTGTGAGTGTGGCAGCAGGTAGGCAGCGTGACATAATAGCCCTGGTACCTAGCGGTGATACCAGGGCTGTAAATAAACACAACAGGAGGTCCCAGACAGCGGTCGTGCAGCCCACATTGTGTCCAATACACAACTGGGACAACACAGTTTTCAACCCGGGCACCTCAGAAAAATTAAACCTTTTTTTTTTTTATGGTTTTTTGGTTTTTGGTTTTACAACCAATATAGCTATTGTTTGACGTAATAGCTGGTGGCAGAGTGGCAGCAGAAGAAGGTAATTCTGTGTACCCTGGCAGTGGGAAACACAGACAGACAGCAGCAGCAGGAGGAGGAATGGAGGAGTAGGCGAGCAGCTATTGTTTGACGTAATAGCTGGTGGCAGAGTGGCAGCAGAAGGTAAATCATCTGTGTACCCTGGCAGTGGGAAACACAGACAGACAGCAGCAGCAGCAGCAGGAGGAGGTATGGAGGAGCAGTGTGAGTGTGGCAGCAGGTAGGCAGCGTGACATAATAGCCCTGGTACCTAGCGGTGATACCAGGGCTGTAAATAAACACAACAGGAGGTCCCAGACAGCGGTCGTGCAGCCCACATTGTGTCCAATACACAACTGGGACAACACAGTTTTCAACCCGGGCACCTCAGAAAAATTAAACCTTTTTTTTATGGTTTTTTGGTTTTTGGTTTTACAACCAATATAGCTATCGTTTGACGTAATAGCTGGTGGCAGAGTGGCAGCAGAAGAAGGTAATTCTGTGTACCCTGGCAGTGGGAAACACAGACAGACAGCAGAAGGGCAGTACACAGCAGCCCACTGTAGGTGTAAAATGTGTGGCTGCAGGCGACGTAATAGTCAAAGTGAACCAGGCTGGCTTAGTAAGCAGGAGCCAGGAGGTGGTAAAGGGTGGTAAGGCACATTAACGATGGTTCCGGCAGCCAGTTCATGTCCCCCTCTCGCCGACAACAGGGGCCAGGAACTCGCCTTCCACCCACGCCTGGTTCATCTTGAGAAACGTCAGTCTGTCCACAGACTTGTGAGACAGACGTGAGCGTTTCTCGGTGACCACGCCACCAGCTGCACTGAAGCAGCGCTCGGACAGCACGCTGGAAGGGGGGCAGGACAGCACTTCCAGGGCGTACTGCGCCAGCTCGCTCCAGATCTCCATGCGCTTGACCCAATACTCCATGGGATCAACAGGGGCATCGCTGTCAAGCCCGCTGTACGACCCCATGTAGTCAGCCACCATGCGGGTCAGGCGCTGGCTGTGACCGGAGGAGGATGCTGCTGCATGCATCTCCTCTCTAGTCACTGCTGCCGGAGCCTCTACAGTCCTGTAGAGCTCGTGGCTGAGAGACAGCAGGTCTGTGGGGCGCTTGCTGCTGCTGGATGCAGGCACCTGCTGCTGCCTCTGTGCTGGCTGCTGGACAGTGGGGGTGGAAGGCTGGGGGAAGGCTTCCTCCAAGCGCTCAACAAGGGCCTGCTGCAAGCTCCTTATTTGTTGCGCTGGGTCTCCTCCTGCAGGCGGCAGGAACTGGCTCAACTTCCCCTTGAGGCGTGGGTCCAACATCATGCTGATCCAGATGTCCTCCCTCTGCTTCATCTGGATCACCCTGGGGTCCCTGCGCAGGCACGTCAGCATGTGCGCTGCCATTGGGAAGAGGCGGGCCACGTCTGCTGGCACATCGACGTCAGTGCTGTCCTCATCCTCCTCCTCTGCCGCCTCATCCTCTCTCCACCCCCGCACCAACTCAGCTGCGCTGTGCTGATCCCCCTCATCAGCAGCCAGGTCAGGGACCTCCACCAAGTCCTCCTCCTCCTCCCCCTCAGAGGTGGACTGCGCAGCTGGTTGCCGCTCCTGCTGGTCCAAGGCTGCCGCTCCCTGTTCCAGCAAAGCATCGAGGGCCCTGTTCAGCAGAGAAACCAGGGGCACCCACTCGCAGACCATAGCATGGTCCCTGCTCACCATGTTTGTGGCCTGCAGGAAGGGAGCCAGCACAAAGCACACCTGCTGCATGTGCCTCCAGTCATCATCGGGGACGATGGACGGGATGTTGCTGGTCTTGTCCCTTCTCTGAGCTGCGGAAACAGTGGCCAGGGCAAGGTACTGTTTGACAGCGTGCCTCTGTTCAACCAGACGCTCCAACATCGCCAGGGTGGAGTTCCAGCGAGTCGGAACGTCAAGGATCAGCCGATGGCGTGGCAGATCCAGCTCCTTTTGCACGTCTTCCAGGCTCGCACAGGCTGCAGCCGAGCGCCGGAAGTGACGCACAACATTCCTTGCCGTTTCCAGCAGTTCGCCCATCCCCTGGTAGGTGCGCAGGAACTTCTGCACCACCAGGTTCAGCACGTGGGCAAGACAGGGGATGTGGGTCAGGTTTCCCCTGTCTATTGCGGCAACCAGATTGGCCCCATTGTCGGCCACCACCTCTCCGACTCTGAGGCCTCTGGGGGTCAGCCAAATCCTCTCCTGCTCCTGGAGTTTGGCCAACACATGGGTTGCCGTCAGCTTGGTCTTCCCAAGGCTGACCAAGTGCAGCAGCGCTTGGCAGTGGCGGGCCTTCACGCTGCTGCTGAGGCGGGGGGTTTGGCCAGGTGTGCCGGAGGATGGCAGAGGATCGGAGGAACCTGCTGCAGTTCCCCTGACCCTGCGGGGTGGCACCACCCACTGTGTTGCTGCTGCTGCTGTGCCCGCTGCTGCTCTCCCATCCTCACCCCCTTCCACCAAGCTGACCCAGTGGACAGTGAAGGACAGGTAGCGGCCTGTCCCGAAGCGGCTGCTCCAGGAGTCCATGGTGACGTGGACCCTTTCACCAACCGCGTGCTCCAGCCCTCGCTCCACATTGGCCATCACAAAGCGGTGCAGTGCAGGAATGGCCTTGCGGGCAAAGAAGTGTCTGCTGGGGAGCTGCCAGTCTGGGGCTGCGCAAGCAAGCAGCGCACGAATGTCGCTCCCCTCCTGCACGAGCGTGTACAGCAGGAGTTAGGAGCACATGGCCCGTGCCAGCAAGCCGTTCAGCTGCCGCACGCGACGGCTGCTGGGAGGCAGAGCCCTAACCACCCCCTGGAAGGACTCGCTCAAAAGGCTCTGGCGTGGCCTTTTGCTGACACGGGAATCAGCAGACACAGCAGAGGAGGCCACTGAGGACTGGCTGCCAGAACAGGCCTCAGTGTCGGCGGCAGGAGTTGCAGAGGGGGGAGGAGCAGTGCGTTTCCGCACTCCTGCTGGTGCTGCTGGAGGAGCAGGAGGGCGGGTGGCTGCTGTTGCTGCTGCTGCTGCTGAAGGCTGTGCAGTGATGGGTGTGGTGCCACTGCCAGCAGCAGATGCCTTCAGCCTCTGGAACTCCTCATGCTGGTGGAAATGTTTAGCCACAAGGTGGTTGATGAGCGAGCTGGTGCTGAACTTTAAGGGGTCTGCACCTCTGCTCAACTTCCGCTGACAGTGGTTGCAAGTGGCGTACTTGCTGTACACAGTGGGCATGGTGAAAAACCGCCAGATTGGTGACAGAAACTTCCCCCTACGGCATGGAAGCGCTGCTGCCTGTCTCCCTGTGGTGGTTGGGGGGGGGGCTTGGGTGCGGCTGGTGGTGGTACTGGCTGATGCTGCTGCTGCTGCTGCTGAGCCTGAGACACCAGCAGGCTGTGGGACGCTGCCAATGCTTGCAATGATGCGCCTCCTTGCAAGGCCCACAAGCGCATCCTCCTCCTCCTCCTCAGAGCTGCTGAGGACGACATCCCCTGGAGGTGGTGGCACCCAGTCTCTGTCTGTCACCGGGTCATCATCATCATGCCCCTCCTGAAACATGTCCTGCTGGGATGATGACCCCCCAAACTCCTCTCCTGATGCATGGATGGGACGCTTGACTGTCGCCACAGTCTTGCTGTCCAATCCCTCCTCCCCCAAAGTGCCCATCAGCATCTCCTCCTCAAAATCGCCAACAACAGCAGACAATACCCTGATGGTGCCTGGGGTAAAAAGACTGCTGAGTGACAGGTCGGCGACTGACGGTGAACTGGCCTCCTCCCCAGGCCCTGCTGGGCGGCTGCTGCGAACAGGGGTGGTGGTGGTGGTGGTGAGGGTGGAGGCCTCGGATGCAGAGCTGATGGCGGGCTGCTCATCCTCCGTCATGAGTTGCACCACAGTGTCTGCATCCTTTTCCTCAATGGGACGTTTCCGACCCGGCTGGAGGAAAATGGGAGCAGGTGCTACACGCTGCTGCTGCTGTGTCTCTGCAGCGTGAGTTGCAGATGCTCCTGCTGGGCGGCGCCCAAGGCGTCCACGGCCAGTGGCTATGGGAGGAATGTTAGCCACTGACGCTGCTGCTGCGGAACTGTGCATGGTGGCGCGCCCGCGGCCGCGGCTTGCCACAATGCTGCTCCCTCTCCTCCTGATTCCCTTGCTGCCCTTCCCCTTGCCCAAACCGCGCTGGCTGCCACTTCCAGACATCTTCAATGTTTTGGGCGTATAGACAAAAGTTTTTTAAAAGGGCGGGTGAAAAGTGGGGTACTTTAATGGAGTGGGTTGGTTGGTGAGGTGACTGAGTGAGTGTCCCCTAGTACAGTAAGTAAGTAGTAACAGTCAGGAAGTACAACTAGCAGTTACAATAATCAGTAGTAATCACAAGTAAATTTAGTGTGTGTACACTCAGACAGTGAGTGCACGCACGCAGGAGCTAGTAGCCTATGAACACAGTGACTGAGTGTCCTAGACTCCTAGTACAGTAAGAGTAAGTAGTAACAGTAAGTACAACTAACTAATTACGATAATCAATCAGCGATCAGAAGGAAATAGAGTGTGTGTTGTGTGTGTACACTCAGACAGTGAGTGCACGCACGCAGGAGCTAGTAGCCTATGAACACAGTGACTGAGTGTCCTAGACTCCTAGTACAGTAAGAGTAAGTAGTAACAATAAGTAGAACTAACTAATTACAATAATCAATCAGCGATCAGAAGGAAATGGAGTGTGGGTGGTGTGTGTACACTCAGACAGTGAGTGCACGCACGCAGGAGCTAGTAGCCTATGGACAGTGACTGAGTGTCCTAGACTCCTAGTACAGTAAGAGTAAGTAGTAACAGTAAGTACAACTAACTAATTACGATAATCAATCAGCGATCAGAAGGAAATGGAGTGTGGGTGTGTGTACACTCAGACAGTGAGTGCACGCACGCAGGAGCTAGTAGCCTATGAACACAGTGACTGAGTGTCCTAGACTCCTAGTACAGTAAGAGTAAGTAGTAACAGTAAGTAGAACTAACTAATTACAATAATCAATCAGCGATCAGAAGGAAATGGAGTGTGGGTGTGTGTACACTCAGACAGTGAGTGAACGCACGCAGGAGCTAGTAGCCTATGAACACAGTGACTGAGTGTCCTAGACTCCTAGTACAGTAAGAGTAAGTAGTAACAGTAAGTAGAACTAACTAATTACAATAATCAATCAGCGATCAGAAGGAAATGGAGTGTGGGTGTGTGTACACTCAGACAGTGAGTGCACGCACGCAGGAGCTAGTAGCCTATGAACACAGTGACTGAGTGTCCTAGACTCCTAGTACAGTAAGAGTAAGTAGTAACAGTAAGTAGAACTAACTAATTACAATAATCAATCAGCGATCAGAAGGAAATGGAGTGTGGGTGTGTGTACACTCAGACAGTGAGTGCACGCACGCAGGAGCTAGTAGCCTATGAACACAGTGACTGAGTGTCCTAGACTCCTAGTACAGTAAGAGTAAGTAGTAACAGTAAGTACAACTAACTAATTACGATAATCAATCAGCGATCAGAGGGAAATAGAGTGTGTGTTGTGTGTGTACACTCAGACAGTGAGTGCACGCACGCAGGAGCTAGTAGCCTATGAACACAGTGACTGAGTGTCCTAGACTCCTAGTACAGTAAGAGTAAGTAGTAACAGTAAGTAGAACTAACTAATTACAATAATCAATCAGCGATCAGAAGGAAATAGAGTGTGGGTGGTGTGTGTACACTCAGACAGTGAGTGACCGCACGCAGGAGCTAGTAGCCTATGGACAGTGACTGAGTGTCCTAGACTCCTAGTACAGTAAGAGTAAGTAGTAACAGTAAGTACAACTAACTAATTACAATAATCAATCAGCGATCAGAAGGAAATAGAGTGTGGGTGGTGTGTGTACACTCAGACAGTGAGTGACCGCACGCAGGAGCTAGTAGCCTATGGACAGTGACTGAGTGTCCTAGACTCCTAGTACAGTAAGAGTAAGTAGTAACAGTAAGTACAACTAACTAATTACGATAATCAATCAGCGATCAGAAGGAAATGGAGTGTGGGTGTGTGTACACTCAGACAGTGAGTGCACGCACGCAGGAGCTAGTAGCCTATGAACACAGTGACTGAGTGTCCTAGACTCCTAGTACAGTAAGAGTAAGTAGTAACAGTAAGTAGAACTAACTAATTACAATAATCAATCAGCGATCAGAAGGAAATAGAGTGTGGGTGGTGTGTGTACACTCAGACAGTGAGTGCACGCACGCAGGAGCTAGTAGCCTATGGACAGTGACTGAGTGTCCTAGACTCCTAGTACAGTAAGAGTAAGTAGTAACAGTAAGTACAACTAACTAATTACGATAATCAATCAGCGATCAGAAGGAAATGGAGTGTGGGTGTGTGTACACTCAGACAGTGAGTGCACGCACGCAGGAGCTAGTAGCCTATGGACAGTGACTGAGTGTCCTAGACTCCTAGTACAGTAAGAGTAAGTAGTAACAGTAAGTACAACTAACTAATTACGATAATCAATCAGCGATCAGAAGGAAATAGAGTGTGTGTTGTGTGTGTACACTCAGACAGTGAGTGCAGTGCGCACACGCAGGAGCTAGTAGCCTATATGAACAGTGACAGTGAGTGTCCCTACGGGTACAGTAAGAGTAAGTAGTAAGTAAGTACAACTAACTAACAATAATCTATCAGTAATCAGAAGGAAACAGAGTGTGTGTACACACAGACAGTGAGTGAGTGCACACACGCAGGAGCTAGCTAGTAGCCTATAAACAGTGACAGTCAGTGAGTGTCCTACTCCTAGTACAGTATAACTACAATACTATTAGTAAAGGACAGCAGAAATACTGGTATAGATGAGAGAAATAAACAGAGGACAGCTGCCCACAGAGGCAAGGCCCCCCTGAGGCCTAAACCTGTAAGCTTGCAGCAGCTGCCTGTCTCTAATGTAACACACAAGCTACTAACTAAAATACAATGTCTAACTAACTAACAACAATATAGGTGTGTATAGGAGGTGTATGTGAGCAAAAACGCTAGGTAAATGACCACAATAGAGCTCTTGCTAAGCCAAAGCACAAAGGAGCAACTCTCTCTCTGTACAAGTCTCAGGCAAGCACGGAGAAACGTAACATGGCGGCCGCTATTTATAGGGTAGGGGCTGGCCAGGGTCCCCCTCTGTTATTGGCTGCCGTCAGAGGGCCTGGGAGCCCTCTGATTGGCTCTAAGGACATCAATCTTGGCTATGACGCTATTCGAGCACGGTACCGAGCTCGAATAGCGCCGGGTAGTGATGCTCAAATACCCCTTTTCAAAATTCGAGTTAGGTCGAATTCGAATAGTAAATTATTCGAGGTCAGTCGAATATTCGAGTCGAATAATTTTTACTATTCGATTCGACCTCGGACTTCGAGCTCACTATTCGAGTCGGTATTCGAGCTCACTATTCGAGCTGACTATTCGAATTGGCCTTAAATAGCTTCCAACACTTGTTTTGAGGGTGAATGATGCAAGAAACATCTTTTTTTCCAAGTAACAACAGCAAGTGATTATGTGGGGATGTTCCTTTAAAAAAAAATGTGGAAAGATAAGTTGTGTCCTTAATTTTGTTCAGTAGTGTTACTGTATATACTTGTTCTTCTTCTTCTTTATCTTTCTTCTTATTCTTCTAGATCTTCTTCTTCTATATCATCTTCTTCTTCTTCTATATTGTCTTCTTCTTCTTCTTCTTCTTCATCATCTTCTTCTTCTTCTTCTTCATCATCTTCTTCTTCTTCTTCTTCATCATCTTCTTCTTCTTCTTCATCATCTTCTTCTTCATCTTCATCTTCTTCATCTTCTTCTTCTTCTTCATCTTCATCATCTTCTTCTTCTTCATCTTCTTCTTCTTCATCTTCTTCATCTTCTTCATCTTCTTCATCTTCTTCATCTTCTTCATCTTCTTCATCTTCTTCTTCTTTTTCATCTTCTTCTTCATCATCTTCTTCATCTTCTTCTTCATCTTCTTCTTCATCTTCTTCTTCATCTTCTTCTTCATCTTCATCTTCTCCTTCTCCTTCTTTTTCAATATCGTCTTCTTCTTCTTCACGTATTTCTCTTTTCAATTTTTTTTTTAAAGAAATGCAGCTATTTTTGAGCGTAACAAATAGCTGGTGGGCGCACGCATGTTGGAAGCGCCATTGTATGTGCTCCCTGGCAGTGGAAACACAAAGACAGCAGGAGGTAAATTCAGCAGCAGGAGGAGGAGGATGAGTGTGTGGCAGCAGGCAGTCAATGAGGCAGGCAGCTCGCCGTGACATAATAGCCCTGGTACCTAGCGGTGATACCAGGGCTGTAAATAAACACAACAGGAGGTCCCAGACAGCGGTCGTGCAGCCCACATTGTGTCCAATACACAACTGGGACAACACAGTTTTCAACCCGGGCACCTCAGAAAAATTAAACCTTTTTTTTTTTTTTTAATGGTTTGTTTGGTTTTGGTTTTGCAACCAATATAGCTATTGTTTGACGTAATAGCTGGTGGCAGAGTGGCAGCAGAAGGTAATTCTGTGTACCCTGGCAGTGGGAAACACAGACAGACAGCAACAGCAGCAGGAGGAATGGAGGAGTAATGTGAGCAGCTATTGTTTGACGTAATAGCTGGTGGCAGAGTGGCAGCAGAAGGTAAATCATCTGTGTAGTGTACCCTGGCAGTGGGAAACACAGACAGACAGCAGCAGCAGCAGCAGGAGGAGGTATGGAGGAGTAGTGTGAGTGTGGCAGCAGGTAGGCAGCGTGACATAATAGCCCTGGTACCTAGCGGTGATACCAGGGCTGTAAATAAACACAACAGGAGGTCCCAGACAGCGGTCGTGCAGCCCACATTGTGTCCAATACACAACTGGGACAACACAGTTTTCAACCCGGGCACCTCAGAAAAATTAAACCTTTTTTTTTTTTTAATGGTTTGTTTGGTTTTGGTTTTGCAACCAATATAGCTATTGTTTGACGTAATAGCTGGTGGCAGAGTGGCAGCAGAAGAAGGTAATTCTGTGTACCCTGGCAGTGGGAAACACAGACAGACAGCAGCAGCAGGAGGAGGAATGGAGGAGTAGGCGAGCAGCTATTGTTTGACGTAATAGCTGGTGGCAGAGTGGCAGCAGAAGGTAAATCATCTGTGTACCCTGGCAGTGGGAAACACAGACAGACAGCAGCAGCAGCAGGAGGAGGTATGGAGGAGCAGTGTGAGTGTGGCAGCAGGTAGGCAGCGTGACATAATAGCCCTGGTACCTAGCGGTGATACCAGGGCTGTAAATAAACACAACAGGAGGTCCCAGACAGCGGTCGTGCAGCCCACATTGTGTCCAATACACAACTGGGACAACACAGTTTTCAACCCGGGCACCTCAGAAAAATTAAACCTTTTTTTTTTTTTTAATGGTTTGTTTGGTTTTGGTTTTGCAACCAATATAGCTATTGTTTGACGTAATAGCTGGTGGCAGAGTGGCAGCAGAAGAAGGTAATTCTGTGTACCCTGGCAGTGGGAAACACAGACAGACAGCAGCAGCAGGAGGAGGAATGGAGGAGTAGGCGAGCAGCTATTGTTTGACGTAATAGCTGGTGGCAGAGTGGCAGCAGAAGGTAAATCATCTGTGTACCCTGGCAGTGGGAAACACAGACAGACAGCAGCAGCAGCAGGAGGAGGTATGGAGGAGCAGTGTGAGTGTGGCAGCAGGTAGGCAGCGTGACATAATAGCCCTGGTACCTAGCGGTGATACCAGGGCTGTAAATAAACACAACAGGAGGTCCCAGACAGCGGTCGTGCAGCCCACATTGTGTCCAATACACAACTGGGACAACACAGTTTTCAACCCGGGCACCTCAGAAAAATTAAACCTTTTTTTTATGGTTTTTTGGTTTTTGGTTTTACAACCAATATAGCTATCGTTTGACGTAATAGCTGGTGGCAGAGTGGCAGCAGAAGAAGGTAATTCTGTGTACCCTGGCAGTGGGAAACACAGACAGACAGCAGAAGGGCAGTACACAGCAGCCCACTGTAGGTGTAAAATGTGTGGCTGCAGGCGACGTAATAGTCAAAGTGAACCAGGCTGGCTTAGTAAGCAGGAGCCAGGAGGTGGTAAAGGGTGGTAAGGCACATTAACGATGGTTCCGGCAGCCAGTTCATGTCCCCCTCTCGCCGACAACAGGGGCCAGGAACTCGCCTTCCACCCACGCCTGGTTCATCTTGAGAAACGTCAGTCTGTCCACAGACTTGTGAGACAGACGTGAGCGTTTCTCGGTGACCACGCCACCAGCTGCACTGAAGCAGCGCTCGGACAGCACGCTGGAAGGGGGGCAGGACAGCACTTCCAGGGCGTACTGCGCCAGCTCGCTCCAGATCTCCATGCGCTTGACCCAATACTCCATGGGATCAACAGGGGCATCGCTGTCAAGCCCGCTGTACGACCCCATGTAGTCAGCCACCATGCGGGTCAGGCGCTGGCTGTGACCGGAGGAGGATGCTGCTGCATGCATCTCCTCTCTAGTCACTGCTGCCGGAGCCTCTACAGTCCTGTAGAGCTCGTGGCTGAGAGACAGCAGGTCTGTGGGGCGCTTGCTGCTGCTGGATGCAGGCACCTGCTGCTGTCTCTGTGCTGGCTGCTGGACAGTGGGGGTGGAAGGCTGGGGGAAGGCTTCCTCCAAGCGCTCAACAAGGGCCTGCTGCAAGCTCCTTATTTGTTGCGCTGGGTCTCCTCCTGCAGGCGGCAGGAACTGGCTCAACTTCCCCTTGAGGCGTGGGTCCAACATCATGCTGATCCAGATGTCCTCCCTCTGCTTCATCTGGATCACCCTGGGGTCCCTGCGCAGGCACGTCAGCATGTGCGCTGCCATTGGGAAGAGGCGGGCCACGTCTGCTGGCACATCGACGTCAGTGCTGTCCTCATCCTCCTCCTCTGCCGCCTCATCCTCTCTCCACCCCCGCACCAACTCAGCTGCGCTGTGCTGATCCCCCTCATCAGCAGCCAGGTCAGGGACCTCCACCAAGTCCTCCTCCTCCTCCCCCTCAGAGGTGGACTGCGCAGCTGGTTGCCGCTCCTGCTGGTCCAAGGCTGCCGCTCCCTGTTCCAGCAAAGCATCGAGGGCCCTGTTCAGCAGAGAAACCAGGGGCACCCACTCGCAGACCATAGCATGGTCCCTGCTCACCATGTTTGTGGCCTGCAGGAAGGGAGCCAGCACAAAGCACACCTGCTGCATGTGCCTCCAGTCATCATCGGGGACGATGGACGGGATGTTGCTGGTCTTGTCCCTTCTCTGAGCGGCGGAAACAGTGGCCAGGGCAAGGTACTGTTTGACAGCGCGCTTCTGTTCAACTAGACGCTCCAACATCGCCAGGGTGGAGTTCCAGCGAGTCGGAACGTCAAGGATCAGCCGATGGCGTGGCAGATCCAGCTCCTTTTGCACGTCTTCCAGGCTCGCACAGGCTGCAGCCGAGCGCCGGAAGTGACGCACAACATTCCTTGCCGTTTCCAGCAGTTCGCCCATCCCCTGGTAGGTGCGCAGGAACTTCTGCACCACCAGGTTCAGCACGTGGGCAAGACAGGGGATGTGGGTCAGGTTTCCCCTGTCTATTGCGGCGACCAGATTGGCCCCATTGTCGGCCACCACCTCTCCGACTCTGAGGCCTCTGGGGGTCAGCCAAATCCTCTCCTGCTCCTGGAGTTTGGCCAACACATGGGTTGCCGTCAGCTTGGTCTTCCCAAGGCTGACCAAGTGCAGCAGCGCTTGGCAGTGGCGGGCCTTCACGCTGCTGCTGAGGCGGGGGGTTTGGCCAGGTGTGCCGGAGGATGGCAGAGGATCGGAGGAACCTGCTGCAGTTCCCCTGACCCTGCGGGGTGGCACCACCCACTGTGTTGCTGCTGCTGCTGTGCCCGCTGCTGCTCTCCCATCCTCACCCCCTTCCACCAAGCTGACCCAGTGGACAGTGAAGGACAGGTAGCGGCCTGTCCCGAAGCGGCTGCTCCAGGAGTCCATGGTGACGTGGACCCTTTCACCAACCGCGTGCTCCAGCCCTCGCTCCACATTGGCCATCACAAAGCGGTGCAGTGCAGGAATGGCCTTGCGGGCAAAGAAGTGTCTGCTGGGGAGCTGCCAGTCTGGGGCTGCGCAAGCAAGCAGCGCACGAATGTCGCTCCCCTCCTGCACGAGCGTGTACGGCAGGAGTTGGGAGCACATGGCCCGTGCCAGCAAGCCGTTCAGCTGCCGCACGCGACGGCTGCTGGGAGGCAGAGCCCTAACCACCCCCTGGAAGGACTCGCTCAAAAGGCTCTGGCGTGGCCTTTTGCTGACACGGGAATCAGCAGACACAGCAGAGGAGGCCACTGAGGACTGGCTGTCAGAACAGGCCTCAGTGTCGGCGGCAGGAGTTGCAGAGGGGGGAGGAGCAGTGCGTTTCCGCACTCCTGCTGGTGCTGCTGGAGGAGCAGGAGGGCGGGTGGCTGCTGTTGCTGCTGCTGCTGCTGAAGGCTGTGCAGTGATGGGTGTGGTGCCACTGCCAGCACCAGATGCCTTCAGCCTCTGGAACTCCTCATGCTGGTGGAAATGTTTAGCCGCAAGGTGGTTGATGAGCGAGCTGGTGCAGAACTTTAAGGGGTCTGCACCTCTGCTCAACTTCCGCTGACAGTGGTTGCAAGTGGCGTACTTGCTGTACACAGTGGGCATGGTGAAATATCGCCAGATTGGTGACTTAAACATCCCCCTACGGCATGGAAGCGCTGCTGCCTGTCTCCCTGTGGTGGTTGGGGGGGGGCTTGGGTGCGGCTGGTGGTGGTACTGGCAGATGCTGCTGCTGCTGCTGCTGAGCCTGAGACACCAGCAGGCTGTGGGACCTGCCTACTGCTGCTGCCAATGCTTGCAATGATGCGCCTCCTTGCAAGGCCCACAAGAGCATCCTCCTCCTCCTCCTCAGAGCTGCTGAGGACGACATCCCCTGGAGGTGGTGGCACCCAGTCTCTGTCTGTCACCGGGTCATCATCATCCTCCCCCTCCTGAAACATGTCCTGCTGGGATGAGGACCCCCCAAACTCCTCTCCTGATGCATGGATGGGCTGCTTGACTGTCGCCACAGTCTTGCTGTCCAATCCCTCATCCCCCAAAGTGCCCATCAGCATCTCCTCCTCAAAATCGCCAACAACAGCAGACAATTGACTCATGATGCCTGGGGGTCAAAAGACTGCTGAATGACAGGTCGCCAACTGACGGTGAACTGGCCTCCTCCCCAGGCCCTGCTGGGCGGCTGCTGCGAACAGGGGTGGTGGTGGTGGTGGTGGTGAGGGTGGAGGCCTCGGATGCAGAGCTGATGGCGGGCTGCTCATCCTCCGTCATGAGTTGCACCACAGTGTCTGCATCCTTTTCCTCAATGGGACGTTTCCGACCCGGCTGGAGGAAAATGGGAGCAGGTGCTACACGCTGCTGCTGCTGTGTCTCTGCAGCGTGAGTTGCAGATGCTCCTGCTGGGCGGCGCCCAAGGCGTCCACGGCCAGTGGCTATGGGAGGAATGTTAGCCACTGACGCTGCTGCTGCTGCTGCTGCGGAACTGTGCATGGTGGCGCGCCCGCGGCCGCGGATTGCCACAATGCTGCTCCCTCTCCTCCTGATTCCCTTGCTGCCCTTGCCCTTGCCCAAACCGCGCTGGCTGCCACTTCCAGACATCTTCAATGTTTTGGGCGTATAGACAAAAGTTTTTTAAAAGGGCGGGTGAAAAGTGGGGTACTTTAATGGAGTGGGTTGGTTGGTGAGGTGACTGAGTGAGTGTCCCCTAGTACAGTAAGTAAGTAGTAACAGTCAGGAAGTACAACTAGCAGTTACAATAATCAGTAGTAATCACAAGTAAATTTACTGTGTGTACACTCAGACAGTGAGTGCACGCACGCAGGAGCTAGTAGCCTATGAACACAGTGACTGAGTGTCCTAGACTCCTAGTACAGTAAGAGTAAGTAGTAACAGTAAGTAGAACTAACTAATTACAATAATCAATCAGCGATCAGAAGGAAATAGAGTGTGGGTGGTGTGTGTACACTCAGACAGTGAGTGCACGCACGCAGGAGCTAGTAGCCTATGGACAGTGACTGAGTGTCCTAGACTCCTAGTACAGTAAGAGTAAGTAGTAACAGTAAGTACAACTAACTAATTACGATAATCAATCAGCGATCAGAAGGAAATGGAGTGTGGGTGTGTGTACACTCAGACAGTGAGTGCACGCACGCAGGAGCTAGTAGCCTATGAACACAGTGACTGAGTGTCCTAGACTCCTAGTACAGTAAGAGTAAGTAGTAACAGTAAGTAGAACTAACTAATTACAATAATCAATCAGCGATCAGAAGGAAATGGAGTGTGGGTGTGTGTACACTCAGACAGTGAGTGCACGCACGCAGGAGCTAGTAGCCTATGGACAGTGACTGAGTGTCCTAGACTCCTAGTACAGTAAGAGTAAGTAGTAACAGTAAGTAGAACTAACTAATTACAATAATCAATCAGCGATCAGAAGGAAATAGAGTGTGGGTGGTGTGTGTACACTCAGACAGTGAGTGCACGCATGCAGGAGCTAGTAGCCTATGGACAGTGACTGAGTGTCCTAGACTCCTAGTACAGTAAGAGTAAGTAGTAACAGTAAGTACAACTAACTAATTACGATAATCAATCAGCGATCAGAAGGAAATGGAGTGTGGGTGTGTGTACACTCAGACAGTGAGTGCACGCACGCAGGAGCTAGTAGCCTATGGACAGTGACTGAGTGTCCTAGACTCCTAGTACAGTAAGAGTAAGTAGTAACAGTAAGTACAACTAACTAATTACGATAATCAATCAGCGATCAGAAGGAAATGGAGTGTGGGTGTGTGTACACTCAGACAGTGAGTGCACGCACGCAGGAGCTAGTAGCCTATGAACGCAGTGACTGAGTGTCCTAGACTCCTAGTACAGTAAGAGTAAGTAGTAACAGTAAGTACAACTAACTAATTACAATAATCAATCAGCGATCAGAAGGAAATGGAGTGTGGGTGTGTGTACACTCAGACAGTGAGTGCACGCACGCAGGAGCTAGTAGCCTATGAACACAGTGACTGAGTGTCCTAGACTCCTAGTACAGTAAGAGTAAGTAGTAACAGTAAGTAGAACTAACTAATTACAATAATCAATCAGCGATCAGAAGGAAATAGAGTGTGGGTGGTGTGTGTACACTCAGACAGTGAGTGCACGCACGCAGGAGCTAGTAGCCTATGAACACAGTGACTGAGTGTCCTAGACTCCTAGTACAGTAAGAGTAAGTAGTAACAGTAAGTAGAACTAACTAATTACAATAATCAATCAGTGATCAGAAGGAAATAGAGTGTGGGTGGTGTGTGTACACTCAGACAGTGAGTGCACGCACGCAGGAGCTAGTAGCCTATGGACAGTGACTGAGTGTCCTAGACTCCTAGTACAGTAAGAGTAAGTAGTAACAGTAAGTACAACTAACTAATTACGATAATCAATCAGCGATCAGAAGGAAATAGAGTGTGTGTTGTGTGTGTACACTCAGACAGTGAGTGCACGCACGCAGGAGCTAGTAGCCTATGGACAGTGACTGAGTGTCCTAGACTCCTAGTACAGTAAGAGTAAGTAGTAACAGTAAGTAGAACTAACTAATTACAATAATCAATCAGCGATCAGAAGGAAATGGAGTGTGGGTGGTGTGTGTACACTCAGACAGTGAGTGACTGCACGCAGGAGCTAGTAGCCTATGGACAGTGACTGAGTGACCTAGACTCCTAGTACAGTAAGAGTAAGTAGTAACAGTAAGTAGAACTAACTAATTACAATAATCAATCAGCGATCAGAAGGAAATGGGGTGTGGGTGTGTGTACACTCAGACAGTGAGTGCACGCACGCAGGAGCTAGTAGCCTATGGACAGTGACTGAGTGTCCTAGACTCCTAGTACAGTAAGAGTAAGTAGTAACAGTAAGTAGAACTAACTAATTACAATAATCAATCAGCGATCAGAAGGAAATGGAGTGTGGGTGGTGTGTGTACACTCAGACAGTGAGTGACCGCACGCAGGAGCTAGTAGCCTATGGACAGTGACTGAGTGACCTAGACTCCTAGTACAGTAAGAGTAAGTAGTAACAGTAAGTAGAACTAACTAATTACAATAATCAATCAGCGATCAGAAGGAAATGGGGTGTGGGTGTGTGTACACTCAGACAGTGAGTGCACGCACGCAGGAGCTAGTAGCCTATGGACAGTGACTGAGTGTCCTAGACTCCTAGTACAGTAAGAGTAAGTAGTAACAGTAAGTAGAACTAACTAATTACGATAATCAATCAGCGATCAGAAGGAAATAGAGTGTGTGTTGTGTGTGTACACTCAGACAGTGAGTGCAGTGCGCACACGCAGGAGCTAGTAGCCTATATGAACAGTGACAGTGAGTGTCCCTACGGGTACAGTAAGAGTAAGTAGTAAGTAAGTACAACTAACTAACAATAATCTATCAGTAATCAGAAGGAAATAGAGTGTGTGTACACACAGACAGTGAGTGAGTGCACACACGCAGGAGCTAGCTAGTAGCCTATAAACAGTGACAGTCAGTGAGTGTCCTACTCCTAGTACAGTATAACTACAATACTATTAGTAAAGGACAGCAGAAATACTGGTATAGATGAGAGAAATAAACAGAGGACAGCTGCCCACAGAGGCAAGGCCCCCCTGAGGCCTAAACCTGTAAGCTTGCAGCAGCTGCCTGTCTCTAATGTAACACACAAGCTACTAACTAAAATACAATGTCTAACTAACTAACAACAATATAGGTGTGTATAGGAGGTGTATGTGAGCAAAAACGCTAGGTAAATGACCACAATAGAGCTCTTGCTAAGCCAAAGCACAAAGGAGCAACTCTCTCTCTGTACAAGTCTCAGGCAAGCACGGAGAAACGTAACATGGCGGCCGCTATTTATAGGGTAGGGGCTGGCCAGGGTCCCCCTCTGTGATTGGCTGCCGTCAGAGGGCCTGGGAGCCCTCTGATTGGCTCTAAGGACATCAATCTTGGCTATGACGCTATTCGAGCTCGGTACCGAGCTCGAATAGCGCCGGGTTGCTCGAATAGCTCGAATAGTGAATGGGCTATTCGAGTGTACTCGGATAGCCCATTCGAATAGCTCCAGCTATTCGGAGCTCGAATACCGAGCTCGAATAGCTGAAAAAGAGCTCGAATATTCGAGCTACTCGAATATTCGAGCTCTGCTGAGCACCACTGGCGCCGGGTTGCTCGAATAGTGAATGGGCTATTCGAGTGTACTCGGATAGCCCATTCGAATAGCTGCAGCTATTCGGAGCTCGAATACCGAGCTCGAATAGCTGAAAAAGAGCTCGAATATTCGAGCTACTCGAATATTCGAGCTCTGCTGAGCATCCCTACTGTAGAATGATTATTATGGCTTACTACTATTAACCAGCATTGATCAGGGGAAAGCGCGAACGCAGTCCCCCACTACCACAAATTATGCAGTCGAGTTTCCCGCATTTGGGGAAATCGCAGGGGTCAACCCACCCGGAGTGCAATGGATGAGCCTCACCCTGGGAGAACCACCTTCATGATCATGGTGTCTCCCTTGCCAGGTAAGTATGAGTTAGAATCGCACGGAGAGAGGATGCTAGTCTCAGCACTGCTTACTCAACACAGGGAGACTTTGTAACCTACAACAAATTCATTTTATCTACACTATTTTTTCACACAGTACTCATCCTCATACAAATCTAAAAGTCCTGCTTCTCTGACAAGAAGTATAATTTAGCCTCAAACATGAAATCAGCGTAAACAGGAATATCTACCAGAGTGCACTGCAACAGCCAACATATTTGAATAAAGTGACGTCACTCAGGCAGCCACTCCCAACTCCTTTCAGGGAAGAGAGACCGTTTTGTACATCAATGGGGATTGATGCTGTATCCTGCCTCCTCTGCAACTAACGGCTCATATTACTGTAGCAAATCTCCCGACACCAAACCAACAAACACAGATTCCTTTAATGACTAAATGCAGATAGTAAGAAAACCCTGTACTGTCAGCCATTAAAATTATTACCTAAATCAACATGTTGGTTTGCTGTTTTTTTTTTTTTTTTTTTTTAAGCTTTCTTGGCCCCTGTTGCATGCAACAGAGGTCCCGGGTAAGCAAGGCTATTAGCCCCGTGCACGGAAAAAGCGTGAGTGCCCTAAAGCACCCCCACAAAACGTGCACGAGTAGCCACGGGCCCCACAATGCTGCAGGGCCCTTCCGGTTGTTCCCCGAAGGGAACCTTCCCCCTTTGCCTTCGGCTCAGGGGGTGGCATCCTCCAACACCCGAGGGGTTGGAGGATCCTGGGGTCCTCCGAGGAGGACCCCTACTGCGCCCAGTGGTTACCCAAAGGGCCTGGCCATGTGGCAACCGTGTCCACATGGTCCGGGTGGCTCCCCCGAGAGGGAGCCGGGTGGGAACCGAAGTCCCCGTGCCAGCAAGCTGGCCCCGACCTTGCGGCCGGAGTGATAAAAATTCCGCCCTCTCCCTAGCCAAAAGGCCGGGGAGCTGCGTTAGTTGGCGATGCATATGGGCAGTACAGACCAAAGCACCCTACTTCCGCCTGAGATCTGCCACATCTCAGGTTTTTTCAGGTGCACCTGGAGCGCCACTTCCAGGGGCAGTACGCCTAAGCAAAGCCCTCAGCCATTCAGCCTCGACCATGGTATAGATCCATTCCATCCACCCCTGGGGATTACGACCAGGAAGGACACCCTGCCACAGTGCCATCCCTCCAGGTCCCCCCAAAAATTTCAAGAACAGATACTACACTTGATCTTAGCCAAAAGGCCGAGAAGCGATGGTTTGCTGTTGGCACATGTTGGTTTGCTGTTGGCAGATCTGCTCCACAACTAACTCCGGACCACCCATCACTCTAGCAAGAAATGATGCTGTATCCTTACCCTGCCTCCTCTGCAACTAACGGCTCATATTACTGTAGCAAATCTCCCGACACCAAACCAACAAACACAGATTCCTTTAATGACTAAATGCAGATAGTAAGAAAACCCTGTACTGTCAGCCATTAAAATTATTACCTAAATCAACATGTTGGTTTGATGTTGGCAGATCTGCTCCACAACTAACTCCGGACCACACATCACTCTAGCAAGAAGCACAGCTACAAATGCATTTCACTGATCATATTCCTCTTTATTTCAGCAATAGAGTGTTGTACTGTGTTAGCTATCCATGAAGGAAGAAAGTTTCATAGTAGGAGATACCATTTAACTGCTAAATTAAAAGATTCAAAGAGTAAGATTTAAAGGGAAGGTCCAAGCAAAAAAAAAAATGAGTTTCACTTACCTGGGGCTTCTACCAGCCCCATGCAGCCATCCTGTGCCCTCGTAGTCACTCACTGCTGCTCCAGTCCCCCGCTGGCAGCTTTCTGACCTCGGAGGTCAGGGCTGAATTGCGTACATTTTTACACATTCCCGCTAGTGCAGGAACATTAAAGAGACTCTGTAACAACAAAAACCTCCCCTGGGGGGTACTCACCTCGGGTGGGGGAAGCCTCCGGATCCTAATGAGGCTTCCCACGCCGTCCTCTGTCCCACGGGGGTCTCGCCGCAGCCCTCCGAACAGCCGGCGACTGTGCCGACTGTCAGTTCAATATTTACCTTTGCTGGCTCCAGCGGGGGCGCTGTGGCGACTTTCGGCACGGAAATAGACGGAAATACCCGATCTCCGTCGGGTCCGCTCTACTGCGCAGGCGCCGGAAACTTGCGCCTGCGCAGTAGAGCAGACCCGACGGCGATCGGGTATTTCCGCCTACTTCGGCGCCGAGAGGCATCAGAGCGCCTGCGCAGGAGCCAGGAAGGTAAATAATGACGTCACCGCTGCCCGGACTGCACGGAGGGCTACAGCGAGACCCCCGAGGGACGCAGGACGGCGTGGGAAGCCTCATTAGGATCCTGAGGCTTCCCCCACCCGAGGTGAGTACCCCCCAGGGGCCGTTTTGGCGTTACAGTTCCTCTTTAACACATACATTTTTACGCGTTAGTGGTGCAACGCGTACATTTTTGTTCCTGCACTAGCTGGAATGCGTAAAAATGTATGCAATGTGGCCCTGACCTCCGAGGTCAGAAAGCTGCCAACGGGGGACTGGAGCAGCAGTGAGTGACTATGAGGGCACAGGATGGCTACATGGGGCTGGTAGAAGCCCCAGGTAAGTGAAACTCATTTTTTTTTTTTGCTTGGACCTTCCCTTTAAAGCTAAGACCTTCCTCAGACTCCAATCGTGAGACGTGGTTATTTCAGTAACCTGTACCAGAATCTGAATACAAATACCCTCCCCCCCCAAAAAAAAGTGTTGAATGTAAACAAGGAGGAAGGTAAAGGCAATTATTCAACCGCTTCATTACCAAAGTGTTTTGAATTTATGAATTAAAATTTTCAATACACCCTCCAAACCATTGCACTTCTGCATGATCAAATATATACACTGCTCAAATTAATCAATAAAGGGAACACCTAGAAAACAATGCAACTCCAAGTCAATCACACGCCTGTGAAATCGAACTATCCACTTATGTAGCGTCACCGACTGACAATGGGTATCATTCATAAAGAGGCTGTCGGTAGTGCGGGAAAACACTGTTCTTCTCCGCAACCGGTACTTTAGACTTCTGGGTGGGCATTCATAAAGAAGTGTGTAGGTGCGGTGGCAGTGCGGAGATTCCCCGAACTAGGCTGGCGGTAGGCAGGCGGAGACACGGAAGCTGCCGAGTTGATACATTTCTCCGTGTTCCGCTCTGCTGCAGCTGCCTGGGAGGTCTGTGTGTCTCCATTCACTTGCATTGGTATCGCCACATCAGAGGGAGTGGGACTTTCCGACCTGACACCGCTGGCGGTATTCTTTATGAATTAACATTTTGCTACATTTGTTCCATTAATCACCGCACAAGGCGGTGATTTATCACTCTGCTCGGTATGTCTTTTTTTCATGCGGAAAGAGCCTTTATGAATGCTGACTTTGCCGAGTGGTCAGTAAAGTCAGCTGTTTTTAGCATTTCCGCATGCGGAAATGCTTTATGAATGATACCCATTGCCATATACTGTTGTGCAAATGGAATATAGCGCAGGTGGTAATTATAGGCAATTAGCACGACATCTCCAATAAAAGAGTGGTTCTGCAGGTGGTGACCACAATCCACCTCTCAGTGCCTCTGCTTTCTGGCTGATGTTTTGGTCACTTTTGAATGCTGGCATTGCTTTCACTTTAGTGGCAGCATGAGACTGTGGCACGAAAGTTTGCTATGTATTTCATGAAGGTGCTACCAGGAGACTGGCCAGTACATCAGGAGACATGGAGGAGGCCGTAGGAAGAGAACAACCCAGCAGCAGGACCGCTACCTCTGCCTTTGTGCAAGGAGGAACAGGACGCGGAGCAGTGCTTTTCAGCGCTGCTAGATTTGGGCGCAGCCGGCGCCTCTATAGACTTCAATAGGAATCACTCCTATTGAAGCGCTCAGTGAGTAACGTCGGCTCCGTCAGAAGACGGAGCCGAGGTTGCTTTAAAACATAATAATTCGGCCTCCAGCAATCGCTGGAAGCCGAATTATTTCATTCCCCCACTATCCATGGCGGCCTGGAGGGGGAATAGTAATTAAATCGGCCCAGACTTGTGCAGAAGCAGGATCAGCCATGTACCGCTGTATCCTGTGCCCAAGTCTACTGGCGCCGATTTCAAATGTACTCACAGGACGAGCACTGCCAGAGCTCTGCAAAATTACCTCCAGCGGGCCACAAATGTGCATGCGTCTGTTCAAACAGTCAGACTCCACGAGGGCCCGACATCCACAGGTGGGGATTATGCTTACAGTCCAACACCATGCAGGACATTTGGCATTTGCCATAGAATACCAAGATTGGCATATTTGCCACTGGCACCTTATGCTCTTCACAGATGAAAGCAGGTTCACACTGAGCACATGTGACAGATGTGACAGTCTGGAGACGCCGTGGAGAATGTTCTGCTGCCTGCAACATCCTCCAGCATGACTGGTTTGGCAGTGGGTCATAAATTATGTGGGGTGGCATTTCTTTGAGGGGCCACACAGCCCTCCATGTGCTCGTCAGCGGTAGCCTGACTGCCATTAGACACCGAGATAAGTTCCTCAGACCCCATGTGAGACCATATGCTGGTGCAGTTGGCCCTGGGTTCCTCCTAATGCAAGACAATGCTAGACCTCATGCGGCTGGAGTGTGTCCTCAGTTCCTGCAAGACGAAGGCATTGATATTATGAACTGGCCTGAACACCTCTGGGACATCATATCTCATTCCATCCACCAACTCTACATTGCACCACAGACTGTCCAGGAGTTGGTGGATGCTTTAGCCCAGGTCTGGGAGGAGATCCCTCAGGAGACCACCTGCCACCTCATTAGGAACATGCCCAGGCGTTGTAGGGAGGTCATACAGGTATGGGGAGGTCACATACACTACTGAGCCTCATTTTGTCTTGTTTTAAGGACATTACATCAAAGTTGGATCAGCCTGTAGTGTTTTTTTCCACTTTAATTTTAAGTGTGACTTCTAATCCAGACCTCCATGGGTTAATAAACTTGATTTCCATTGGCGCCTGCCAATTATTCGTCTAACTAGATGAACAGCACTGTGGCTGTGCGGCATCGGGAGCTTACTGCGCAGGCGCAGTACAAGAAAACTTCATACTGCACCTGCGCAGTAAGCTCCTGGAGACGCGAATGGCCAAGGCTGCGCAGCTGCAGTGCTATTCATCTAGTTAGACAAATAATTGGCAGGTGACCCACGGCGAGGAACAGAGAGGGCTTCAGTGACGGCGTGGAACTTGATAGCTGCAGGGGGGCGGTAAAAGCCCCAAGTAAGTGACACTTTTTGGATTTTTTAATGGGCCACAGAACCCCTTTAAAGGGACTCCGAGCTCACCTAAAAAATAAAAGTTGTACTCACCAGGGGCTTTCTCCAGCCCAGTGCTGGTCGGGAGGTCCCACGCCGGCGTCCTGGCTCCTCTCCATGTCCCCGCTCCGGAATGGCTGACAGGCCGCAGCCCGGGCGACACTCTCCCGAGTGTCGGGCTGCTTCTTCCGCATATGACGCGGATTACGTCACACGCCGGCCGCCTCGCGTCATCACGGCGGCCGGCGTGAAAGTACTGCGCATGCGCGATTAAAGCGCGCATGCGCAGTACTTTAACGCCGGCCGCCGTGATGACGCGAGGCGGCCGGCGTGTGACGTAATCCGCGTCATATGCGGAAGAAGCAGCCCGACACTCGGGAGAGTGTCGCCCGGGCTGCGGCCTGTCAGCCATTCCGGAGCGGGGACATGGAGAGGAGCCAGGACGCCGGCGTGGGACCTCCCGACCAGCACTGGGCTGGAGAAAGCACAAGAAATAATTATGGCACAATACATTAAAAATAAAACAACAACAACAACAACAAAAAGAGAATAGTGGCATTTAAAACCCATCATATCTGCACAAGAAATTGTAATCATTATTTAAACCTTCATCTACAGTTTTGAATACTCAACTGCCTCTACTTAGAAGGAGTGGAAGTTGATATTAAATAAGTTAGGTTTTTGAACTCCTGCTTGTTACACTTCTTAAATGAGCAGGAGAGAGATGTCTGGTTTCAGATTTGTTCTCAGTTTAGTACTTTGTACCAAGAACAGATAAAAGGTTGCTGGAAAATCAAAAATAGAGAAGATTTAAATCTAAAACATTCATATCTTCAGACTCCAATTCTGAGAATTTGACAAAAAAAAATCATAGAAGGAAAAAGATATGTTATTTTAACACTTCTATACCATGTTTTTTCTTATACTAAATACTCTTCTTGCAATTAAATGTTTTCCAACACCTACCAAGCCTTGCACTTCTGTCAATTTTTTTACGTAATCCGTGTGAAAAACGATGTGGGGTTTTGTGAAAATCTTCCTAGACATATTATTTGTAGTAGGAGACAATGGGCTTGATTCACAAAGCGGTGCTAACCTACTTAGCACGTCTAAAGTCTTTAGGCGCGCTAACCAGGGTGCTAAGTATGTTAGCACCGGTTTTCTCAATTGAGAAATTGGGTGCTAACCTACTTAGCACCCTGGTTAGCACGTCTAAAGACTTTAGACGTGCTAAGTAGGTTAGCACCGCTTTGTGAATCAAGCACCATGTATTTTTTTTTTCCACTTTTCAATAAGGGTTTTGAATTTGGTAATTTTTTACGCTGATTTATCATTATTTATTTATAGTATTTATAAAGTGCCAACATATTACACTGCACTGGACATTAGTTTAGGTTACAGACAATATTTAGGGGTGACATACAGCAATATGGCAATACAGGAATACAAGGAAAACCAGATCATGCAGCTCAGTATGAGTACCAGGTAATGCTTAGTCAGTCACTGGATGGGAGCATGGAGATTAGGCACGTTTGGTTCACTCAAATGTATAGCATGGGTGCACAGTAATGGAGGTGCATGATCAGGTAGGACACAAAAGGAGGAGGACCCTGCCCAAAGGCTTACAATCTAGAGGGAGAGGTAGGGACACAAAAGGTAGGGGTCCTCTTGAGAAGTCCTGGAGGCGTGCATGGGACTGGGGATGCGGGGGTGGTCAGGCGAAGTTCATTGGAGGAGCGGAGTGAGCAGCTAGGTGTGTACCTCTGAGTAAGATCGGAAATGTAGGTTGGACAGGTTTTGTGGACAGATTTGTAGGACTGGACTGGATAGGAAGCCAGTGGAGGGAATCATGGAGGGGAGCCGCCCTGGTGGAGCGATGGGAGGAGTGGATAATTCTGGTTGCCGCATTCATGATGGACTGCAGCGGGGCAATTCGGGTCATTGGGGTCATGATCACATGAACAGGTGAGACTTGTGCTCAGATTTAGTACATTGAAATAAAAGAGAGGAAACACTGCTGGCAAAACAAAAATAGGCACTTCCAAAGTAACGCCACTTACTTTGAGTCCGTAAATGTTAAATCTTAATAAACAATTTGGCCCCCAAATTAGACTGGGTTTTAGATTTTGACATCAGGCATGGACAACACATTTTAATTGCTTCAACACTCTTCCAGAAGCCAATGAATCCACGTTTTATTATGGCTTACACTATCATTAACCAGCATTAATCAGGGGAAAGCGCGAACACAGTCCCCCACTACCACAAATTATTCAGTCGAGTTTCCCGCATTTGGGGAAATCGCAGGGGTCAACCCACCCAGAGTGCAATGGATGAGCCTCACCCTGGGAGAACCACCTTCGTGATCATGGTGTCTCCCCTGCCAGGTAAGTATGAGTTGGAATTACATGGAGGGAGGATGCTGGTCTCAGCACTGCTTACTCAACACATGACTTTATGACTTGCAACAAAATTCATTTTATCTGCACTATTTTTTCACACGGTCCAGATCCTCATACAATCCCAAGTCCTGCTGCTCTGACAATAGGTATAAAATTAGCCTCAAACATCAAATCAGTACAAATAGGATTTTTTCCCAGAATGCACTACAGCCAATGTATTTGAATAAAGTGACGTCACTAAGGCAGCCACTCCCAATTCCTTTTGGGAAGAGAGTCCATTCTGTACATCAATGGGGAGTGATGCTGTATCCTTACCCTGCCTCCTCTGCAGCTTCCCAGCAAGTAATGGCTGATATTACTCTAGCAAATCTCTCCTAACATCAAACCAGCAAAGGTTGTTTCCGGTCCAACCTTTAATGATGTAGATATTATGTTATAAAACTATGTACGTATCATTTTCATGTGATTACAATTATAACCTGAATCTACATTTTTAAGTCTGGTGTTGGCAAATCTGCTCCACAACTAAATCCGGACCACACACCACTCTAGCAAGAAGCACAACTATCAATGCATTTAACTTATTATTTTCCTCTTTATTTCAGCAGTAGAGTATTGCACTGTATTAGTTATCCATGAATGAAGAATGTTTCAAAGTAGGAGATACCATTTAATGGATAACTTAAAAAGATTCAAAGGCCTCGATTCATAAAAGTGCTGTCGGTAAGGTAACGTTGAGCGGGGAAACACCGCTGTCGGTATTTCAGCCTTCAGGGTGTTAATTCATAAAAATGTTGCTAGTTGTGACAGGCGTGCGGAGATATTCCGCTGTAGGCAGGCGTTAGGCTGTCGGGCTGTCGGGAGACATGCGGAAACAGGAGAAGCAGGCGGAGTCCCTCCGTTCGGTGTTCTCTCTGCAGCTGCTTGGGAGGTCTGTCCCATTCACTGCAATGTATTCCGCACGCTTCTCGCCACATCAGAGGTAGCGGTAATACCCGTCCGCATACCGCTACCTCTAATCTTTATGAATTGACTACTTGTTACTTTTGTTATGATAATCACCGCTCAAGGTGGTACTTCATCACTCTGCTCGCGAATGTCGGCTTTTCATGCGGAAAAAGCCTTTATAAATACAGATTTTGCTGTGTGGTCGGTAAAGTGAGCCGTTTTCAGCATATCCGTATGCGGGAATGCTTTATGAATCGAGGCCAAACAGTAAGATTTCAAGCGAAGACCTTCCTCAGGATCCAATCGTGAGACAGGGTTATTTCAGGAACCTCTGATAGAATCTGAATACAAAAATAAATAGATTAAAAAAAGATACGGTTGAAATTACACAAGGATGAAGGTAAAGGTTATTTAACCAGTGTTTTTGGGAATTTATATACTAAAATGCCCAATACACTGAGGTTTTTGAACTCCTGCTTGTTACACTTCTTAAATGAGCATGAAAGAGATGTGTAGAAGAAAGAAAAAGTTGCCGGCGAAACAAAAATAGACAAGATTTAAATCTCAGACCTTCTTCAGACTCCAATCCTGAAAATCTGACTACAAAAAAAAATAAAAAAAAATATAATAATTATAAAAATAATAATAATAATAATTCATAGAAGGAAAAAGATAACTAGAAACTTCTATGCCATTTTTTTTTTATTTTTGACTTGTATTAATAAAATACTCTAATTACAATTAAAAGTTTTCTAACACCCACCAAACCATGCACTTCTGTTTGATCAATTTTTTTAGGTTATCAGTATGAAAAAAGATCTAAAGGGCGACTTCTGTTGGTGTTTTTGTGAAAATATTCCTAGACACATAATTTGTAGTAGGGGAAGTTAACATACTTTTTCCGCTATTAAATAAGTGACGGTTTTGAACTTGGTAGTGTTTTACGCTGATCACATGAATAGGAAAGACTTGTGCTCAGATTTTGTACTTTGAGATAAAAAGGAAGGAAATGCTTCTGGCAAAACAACAATAAGCACTTACATAAAGTAGCGCCACTTACTTTGAGACCGTAAATGTTAAATCTTAATAAACAATTTGGTCCCTACATTAGACTAGGTTTTAGATTTGGCCCCTTACATTATTGAGTTTGAAATTCATGTTATAAGGCACTAAAAGCAAATTTCAATTGCATTAACACTCTCCCAAAACTGAACTGGTCTGTAGAGGACCCAACTACATACAGGATACTACATACCTCCTGAACCAGCTGGCGGCCATCGGCCCAGTGCCTGGAGGCACCATTCTTGCCACTATGGATGTAGAGTCTCTGTACAGCAACATCCCCCATAATGATGGTATTGCGGCCTGTCACAAATAACTTCAAGGTTTGGACTCACCTATAAAGCCAATTGCTGGACTGATGAAATTAATTCTCACCCATAATTATTTCACTTTTGGAGAGGACCTCTATTTACAGCAAATGGTAATGGAAATAGGCTCACAATTTGGCACAGCAGTTAGCAAATCTCTTCATGGCAAAGATTGAACAATACCTTGATACCCATGGCCTACTTTCATTTTATAGACGATATCTTGATCTTCTTGTCTGCAAGTGAGGAGGATCGTATCCAATTTCACAGGAACTTCAATGCCTTCCATCCCACAATCAAACTGAAACTGAGCTACTCTCACAGGGAGAATAACTTTCTTGATATCACCACATACATTAGAGGGAACAGCCAACAAATGTCTATGTACCGCAAACCAACAGATTGTCCCACATACCTCAGGTATGACAGTTTCCGCCCCAAGGAATTCCATAATTTACAGCCAGGCAATAAGATGCAATCGGATCTATTCTGAAAGGGATGACAGAGACAAACACCTGGCTTCCCCGAAGAAGAATTTCATAAAACAGGGATACACTCCTCTAATGGCTGAGACCCAAATCAAGAAAGCTAACAACAACCCTAGGACTCGCTCCTGGAGTACAAGCAGAACCAGGAAGAGAGCCGTGTCCCACTGGTGGTCACCTACAACCCACGCCTGGAAATCTTAAGAAAGATCGCAAAATAATTTCATCCTGTTTTACAAAAGGATCAGAGAGAGCGATATTCCCTGAACCCCCCTCCTGACATTCTCACAGCCACCCAATCTTATGGTGGCCATACATGGTACAATTTTTTCATACAATATTACCATTTCTATGTAGTATAAGGGTAAATTAAGTGAATATACTGAAAGGATAATTTAGGCAGTTCCCTTATATTACATATAAATGGTAAGATTGTATGAAAAAATTGTACCATGTATGGCCACCATTAAACAGATGATTGTGGACAGGCTGTCTACATGTGGGGTTGGTATGGCTCTGTAAAATTTAAAACTATAGGCTTGCTATACACCAGCGGTTCTGGATGCTAGCCTGGCTTACAGGGGCATAAAGAGATCATTTGCATATTCAGTAGTGGTGCATTGTGGGTAACCTCAAATGTTCACTTAAAGCGGACCCAAACCAAACATTTTTTTTAATTAAAAATATTTAGTTGCACTACTCTAACACATACAAAGATAAATAAACACTCCTTCAAACCTATGAGCATTTCAGTGCATGCTTTTCAGCCTTCTCTTTTAATAACTAGGGTTATACTG
Organism: Hyperolius riggenbachi; assembly: GCF_040937935.1. Lineage (NCBI taxonomy): Eukaryota > Metazoa > Chordata > Amphibia > Anura > Hyperoliidae > Hyperolius > Hyperolius riggenbachi. The sequence continues at coordinate 47,398,040 of NC_090647.1, forward strand.
GGGGCAGCCATTAGCAATTTCTCCATTGCCGGACACCACCTACTCCACCAGTTTGCCGGATTTTGTCCGGCAATTTGAAAGGAAGGGAGGGGTTCCTCCAATAAATGTAAAATATTTTATATTTGTCATCATGCAACTGAAAAAAGGCTGCTATTTATTATTATTATTTTTTTTTTAGCTTTCTTGGCTCCTGTTGCATGCAACAGGAGTCCCGGAGTAAGCAAGGCTATTAGCCCCATGCACGGAAAAAGTGTGAGTGCACAAACACCCGCACAAAACGTACATGAGTAGCCCCAGGCCCCACAAAGAAGCAGTGCCCTTTCCGTTGTTCCCCGAAGGGAACTTATTCCCTTTGCCATCGGCGCAGGGGGTACTTGGCATCCTCCAACACCCGAGGGGTTGGAGGACCCTGGTGGCGTCCTTCGACACCCAAAGGATTGGAGGACCCCGACGTGCCCTGTGGTTACCCACAGGGCCTGGCCATGTGGCATCCCACATGGTCCGTGGCTCCCCCGAGAGTGAGCCGGGCAGGAACCGAAGTCCCCAGGGGACAAGTCCCCGATGCCAGCAAGCTGGCCCTGACCTTGCAGCCGGAGTGATAAAAATTCCGCACTCTCCCTAGCCAAAAGGCCGGGGAGCTGCGTTAGTCAGCAATGCATATGGGCAGTACAGACCAAAGCACCTTACTCCGCCCAGGATCTGCCACATCCTAGGTTTTTCAGGTACTCCTGGAGCGCCACTTCCAGGGGCAGTACGCCTAAGCAAAGCTCTCAGCCCTTCAGCTTCGATCATGGTAGATCCATTCAGTCAGCCCCTGACAATTATGAACCAGGACGGACACCTTTACTGGAGGTGCTGAGGGTACCCTTCCCCCCTGCTCAACTCGTTCAAGGCATCCTTCCTCCGGGTGCTGCTGGCCAGGGTTCCCAGTAACATGCCTCCCTGAGACTGATAAGGACAGATACTACACTTGATCTTAGCCAAAAGGCCGAGAAGCTATTATCATAATTTAGAAAATATATTTTATTTCTGAAATCTTGTATTTTTAATTTGGGTCCACTTTAAAGCTGAATTATTGCAAGTTTCCTTCTGTTTTAAAGAGACACTAAAGCGAAAAAAAAATTATGATATGATTTGTATGTGTAGTACAGATAAGAAATAAAACATTAAGATCAGATACATCAGTCTAATTGTTTCCAGTACAGGAAGAGTTAAAGAGAACCTGTACTGGGTAAAAATATTTAAAATAAACACGAGGTAACTTCAAATGAACATTGCATAGTTACCTTGCCATCAGTTCCTCTCAGAAGCTCACCATTTTCTTCTGACAATGATCCCTTCCAGTTCTGACAATATTTTGTCAGATCTGAAATACAGGATCTTCTCAAAAAATTAGCATTTTGTGATAAAGTTCATTATTTTCTGTAATGTACTGATAAACACCAGACTTTCATATATTTTAGATTTAAATACACACAACTAAAGTAGTTCAAGCCTTTTATTGTTTTAATATTGATGATTTTGGCATACAGCTCATGAAAACCCAAAATTCCTATCTCAAAAAATTAGCATATTTAATCCGACCAATAAAAGAAAATTGTTTTTAAAACAAAAAAAGTCAACCTTCAAATAATTATGTTCAGTTATGCACTCAATACTTGGTCGGGAATCCTTTTGCAGAAATGACTGCTTCAATGCGGCGTGGCATGGAGGCAATCAGCCTGTGGCACTGCTCAGGTGTTATGGAGGCCCAGGATGCTTTGATAGCGGCCTTAACCACTTCCGGATACCGGGTGGTTTGGCTGATCTGTGCTGCGGGGGCTCTTCAGCCTGCAGCACAGATCAGAAATCAGGCAGGGCGATCAGACCTCCCCCCTTTTTTCCCCACTAGGGGGATGTCCTGCTGGGGGGGTCTGATCGCCGCCGTGCTGCTGTGCCTAGCGGGGGGGGGCTCCTCAAAGCCCCCCTCCGCAGCACTAGTCCTCCCTCTGCCTCCTTCCCTCCCTCTCCCGTCCCCTGTGTGCAGCGCAGGACGGAAAGCCGTCCTGCGCCGGATAGGATAGGCTTTAGCCTATCAGATGCCGGCGATCCCCGGCCAATCAGAGGCCGGGGATCGCCGATCTCCTCAACGGCGCTGCTGGTGCGCAGCGCCGTATATATGTAAACACCGGGGAAGATCTTCCCCGCGTGTTTACATTTACCCTGCGAGCTGCGATCGGCGGCTCGCAGGGTGTTCACGGAGACACCCTCCGTGAACTGACATGGAACGGCCGCTCATACGAGCGGCCGTTTCCATGGAAACCACTTCAGGATTCAGGGGCGTAGTTAAGCGTACGCAGAATCCTGAAGTGGTTAAAGAGAATCTGTATTGTTAAAATCGCTCAAAAGTAAACATACCAGTGCGTTAGGGGACATCTCCTATTACCCTCTGTCACAATTTCGCCGCTCCTCGCCGCATTAAAAGTGGTTAAAAACAGTTTTTAAAAGTTTGTTTGTAAACAAACAAAATGGCCACCAAAACAGGAAGTAGGTTGATGTACAATATGTCCACACATAGAAAATACATCCATACACAAGCAGGCTGTATACAGCCTTCCTTTTGAATCTCAAGAGATCATTTGTGTGTTTCTTTCCCCCATGCACTGAAGTTTCAGGCTGCTCTTTTCTTCCTGCAAACAGCTTTGCCCTTGTTTGTAATTCCTCAGTATGTGAAAGCCCAGCCAGCTCAGAGGACGATTTATCCAGCTTATAAAAGATAAGAGAGAGAAGAGAGAAGCTGCTCTAATCCTAAATAACACACAGGCAGTGTGCATAAAGGGGAGTTCATAGCAGAACCACAACACTGAAGAACTTGGCAGCCTTCCAGACACAGGCCGACAAGTCTGACAGGGAAAAGATACATTGATTTATTACAGAGACTGTGTTAGTAGAAAGTGCTGCAGTTAGCCAGAACACATTAGAATAGCTTTTGGAACTTGTAGGAGGATAAAAAACAGGATGCAATTTTTGTTACGGAGTCTCTTTCAGCTCATCCAGAGTGTTGAGTCTTGCGTCTTTCAACTTTCTCTTCAAAATATTGCACAGATTGTCTATGGGGTTCAGGTCAGGAGAGTTGGCAGGCCAATTGAGCACAGTAATACCATGGTCAGTAAACCATTTACCAGTGGTTTAGGAACTTTGAGCAGGTGCCAGGTCGTGCTGAAAAATTAAATCTTCATCTCCATAAAGCTTTTCAGCAGATGGAAGCATGAAGTGCTCCGAAATCTCCTGACAGCTAGCTGCATTGACCCTGCCCTTGATAAAACACAGTGGACCAACACCAGCAGCTGACATGGCACCCCAGACCATCACTGACTGTGGGTACTTGACACTGGATTTCAGGCATTTTGGCATTTCCCTCTCACCAGTCTTCCTCCAGACTCTGCCACCTTGATTTCCGAATGACATGCAAAAGTTGCTTTCATCTGAAAAAAGTACTTTGGACCACTGAGCAACAGTCCAGTGCTGCTTCTCTGTAGCCCAGGTCAGGCGCTTCTGCCGCTGTTTCTGGTTCAAAAGTGGGTTCATGCTTCCATCTGCTGAAAAGCTTTATGGAGATGAAGATTTCATTTTTCAGCACGACCTGGCACCTGCTCACAGTTCCAAAACCACTGGTAAATGGTTTACTGACCATGGTATTACTGTGCTCAATTGGCCTGCCAACTGTCCTGACCTGAACCCCATAGAGAATATGTGGGATATTGTGAAGAGAAAGTTGAGAGACGCAAGACCCAACACTCTGGACGAGCTTAAGGCTGCTATCGAAGCATCCTGGGCCTCCATAACACCTAAGCAGTGCCACAGGCTGATTCCCTCCATGCCACGCCGCATTGAAGCAGTCATTTCTGCAAAAGGACTCCCAACCAAGTATTGAGTGCATAACTGAACATAATTAATTAAAGGTTGACTTTTTTTGTTTTAAAAACACTTTTCTTTTATTGGTCGGATGAAATATGCTAATTTTTTGAGATAAGAATTTTGGGTTTTCATGAGCTGTATGCCAAAATCATCAATATTAAAACAATAAAAGGCTTGAACTACTTCAGTTGTGTGTATTTGAATCTAAAATATATGAAAGTCTAATGTTTATCAGTACATTACAGAAAATAATGAACTTTACCACAATATGCTAATTTTTTGAGAAGATCCTGTATATCAGTTGCTGTCAGTAAAATATCAGTTGCTGTCAGTTATAGCTGAGAGTAAAACTGATGTACCCGGTAATGTCCATGTTTCCCTATGGCTCAAGTAGGCGATGTTATAGTTTAACTGTGTGCTGACCAGAAAGCTGTTATGGGTAATGGTCATTTTCAAAATGGAGGACGGAAAATTCCCTTGATCACAGTGAACAAATAGGACGCGGGACAGGAGAAAGACTACATGGAAGGTAAGTATGACTTGTGTATGCTTATTTTGACTTTAAATTTTCAGTTCAGGTTTTCTTTAATAAACTCCAGTTGTTATCTCTATGCAAAAAAAACATTAAGCTCTACAACTTTCAAAGTCAAGTCATGGAGAGGGCTGTCTTCTGACTTTTATTATCTCAAGTGTTAGTGAACTATTTACTTTTTCTCTGCCAGAGGAGAGGTCATTAGTTCACAGACTGCTCTGAAAGAATCATTTGGAATGCTGAGTGTTGTGTAATCTATTCTGCACATATTATAGAATGATGCAATGTTAGAAAAAACACTATATACCTGAAAATAAAAATATGAGAATATTTTCTTTGCTGCTAATCTTCTAGTAATTATTCATAGTACACAACCAATTCATCATATATTTTTTTTCGCTTCAGTGTCTCTTTAAGAAGGCAAATCACACCAAGCATTGCTTTTTAGTGGGAGGGCTATTGTCTCTTTTAGTCCGCTATATATTCCTAGTGGTTTGGGTCACCCCCAAACTGCTTGGTTACTCTATTGTACTATTCCTCTGTACGTCAGTATATATAAGCTGTGTTTTTTTTACATTTTGTCAGTATATGCAGGAACCAAGTCCGCTGAAGGTTTATTTTTAGTCGAAAATCTTACTTTTTTTATCTGTCAGTTAGCCAATAAATGGTATCATCCCGATTCCAGTGGTGCTCACCGCCAGGTCGTGATCACGCTTACGCGTGGATTCACGACCATTTTGACGCATTCCGCCTCGGACACGCTAAGCCGTGAATAGATTTTCAACCACGAAAATCTACTTCGGCTTCGCGTGAATGCGGACAGAAATCCGCATTCACGCTCGTGAAACCCGGTGCTGAAGTCGTGGTTTGCGGAACTGCTTCAAACTATGCGGAAGTGACACATTGCAGGCCAATCAGAGTGCCCCAGCCAGGCCCTAGCAACCAATCACAGGAGGGGAGCTATGCCCTCCCCTCCTGAATATAAAGCGGCGGCCATGATGGAAAAGCTCTGTCCTTGCTAGACTGTGGTGCTGAGAGGATTATCTCCAGGCCATTGTTGTTTGAGCAAGTGCATTTATTGTGTTAAAAACAAAGCGTTTTTTTTGCTAACACTGCTCTTATACTGTACACAGTTAGCTAGTCAGTGAGTAATTGCTGTAGTTAGTTGTAGTCAGTGTAGTGTAGTGGGAGTGTGGGAGTCTAGTGATTATTTAACTGTGTGTAGTGCAGGCAGGTTCAGTGCTGCAGTGTAGTCAGTGTAGTGGGAGTGGGGATTATCTGTGTGTAGTGCAGGCAGGCAGGTTAGTGCAGCTGCAGTGTTCACTTGCATATTCCAGTGACAGTTATACACTTGTACTATTTGCAGGCAGCCAGTCACACGGCCGGCGCCGCCACTCTCTGCCAGCACTGTTCATTCATTCTGTCAGTGACCTTGTGCCGTGCCCACTGCTCGCTCGCTGGCATATGAGCATCTCATTACACAGTGTGACATCCTTGTGTGCCCACTGCATCCTTCAGTGACCTAGTTGTATATCCAGTGCCCACTGCTGTGCCCACTGCATCCTTCAGTGACCTTGTACTGTGCCCACTGCATCCTTCAGTGACCTAGTTGTATATCCAGTGCCCACTGCTGTGCCCACTGCATCCTTCAGTGACCTTGTACTGTGCCCACTGCATCCTTCAGTGACCTAGTTGTATATCCAGTGCCCACTGCTGTGCCCACTGCATCGTTCAGTGACCTTGTACTGTGCCCACTGCATCCTTCAGTGACCTTGTACTGTGCCCACTGCATCCTTCAGTGACCTAGTTGTATATCCAGTGCCCACTGCTGTGCCCACTGCATCCTTCAGTGACCTTGTACTGTGCCCACTGCATCCTTCAGTGACCTAGTTGTATATCCAGTACCCACTGCATCCTTCAGTGACCTTGTACTGTGCCCACTGCATCCTTCAGTGACCTAGTTGTATATCCAGTGCCCACTGCATCCTTCAGTGACCTTGTACTGTGCCCACTGCATCCTTCAGTGACCTTGTACTGTGCCCACTGCATCCTTCAGTGACCTAGTTGTATATCCAGTGCCCACTGCTGTGCCCACTGCATCCTTCAGTGACCTTGTACTGTGCCCACTGCATCCTTCAGTGACCTTGTACTGTGCCCACTGCATCCTTCAGTGACCTAGTTGTATATCCAGTGCCCACTGCTGTGCCCACTGCATCCTTCAGTGACCTTGTACAGTGCCCACTGCATCCTTCGGTGACCTAGTTGTATATCCAGTGCCCACTGCTGTGCCCACTGCATCCTTCAGTGACCTTGTACTGTGCCCACTGCATCCTTCAGTGACCTAGTTGTATATCCAGTGCCCACTGCATCCTTCAGTGACCTTGTACTGTGCCCACTGCATCCTTCAGTGCCGTTGTACTGTGCCTGGTGCATCCTTCAGTGACCTTGTACTGTGCCCACTGCATCCAGTGATTCATTACTAGCAACATGTCTGGCAGGGTTTCGCGGGGTGAGAGGAAAGGGAGTTCAATTGCCTCAGCCACTTCTGGGACTGCTCCACGTCCAGGGAGAGGACGCCCAGCTGTACGTGGTCGTGATGCAGCAGAAAGGGGGGCAGCAAAGCCTGGGCCGAGTCAGCGGACGCCATTGTCCAAATATTTTAAAGTTTCTGGTCCCCGTGTGGTGGTTGAGCAAATGGAACCTGACGTACTCATGGACATCATGACTTCCTCCCAGACCTCTACTGTGAGCACCACTCCAAGCAGCAGCAGCAGCCAACGTCCCACGCTTGTTGTGACATCCACCCCAGCACCCACTGGTCAGCAGCCCTCCCAGGATGACAGCGTTCTGTCCCTCAGTCCGGCTTCTGGGAACCTGCTGATGCAAGAAGCTCAGGACTTACTGGGGACTGATGTGGCAGAGATTGAGATCGGGCCACAATCACAAGCGTTGTTGAGTTCTGGTGATGAAGAAGAGGGGTCTGTGTCTGGGGATGTAGGGACAGAAGAGGAGGCGGGGGAGTCAGAGGAAGAGCTGGATTATGATGATGCTGCTGATGATGACGACGTTGTGGACCCTAACTATGTGCAGCCTGCTGAGTCCGTGGAAGAATGGTCAGAGGCAGAGCAGGATGACGAGTCACCTCGGCCTAGGCAAGGATATCGCCATATGTCAGGCAGGGGCATCGGCAGCAGTGGGCGTGGAGGAAGTAGACAGGACACTGCTTCAGCCGGCACCACCACCATGCAACCCCCAGCAACTACTACCACACATTGTTCTGCTGCACCCTCTGCTAGTGGGGGCCGCAGTAAATTAAAGTCACCAGTGTGGGATTGCTTTGAGGAATGTACTGATGACAAAAGGTATGCGGTGTGCAGGTTATGCAGCAAAAGATTGAGCCGTGGGAAAAGTCTGAGCAAGATGGGTACCTCATCCCTCCAGGGCCACCTGAGAAGCCGCCACTGCCGCGAGTATGCGGACTTTAAGAGGAAGCAGGCACTGCTGGCAGGGGTTCCTGAGAGCAGAAGGCCCACCAGCGCAGCAGCATCATCCCTCCCTCAGGGTCGTGAATCCCCCACAGCAGCAGCAGTAGTAGCACGCAAGCGCTCTTCCACCTCGGCTACTCAGGACACAGACATTGAGGCTGGCAGCCAGTGTTCGTCTCTCTCCTCTGTCACCCCTGCATCCCAGCGTCGTCAGACCCTGCTGAGCGACACCTTTCAGGGTCTGACCAAGCCTCTTCTTCCAAGCCACAGGCGGATCCGCAAACTAAATGGCTTGCTGGCCCGGGCCATGGCATCACAGCTGCTTCCCTACTCCCTGGTGCAGGAGGGGAGTGCCATGCGGACGCTGCTCCAATTTGGCATCCCCGAGTGGCAAGTCCCCAGTCGCCACTATTTCAGCAGGAGCGCGATCCCAGCACTCCACAAGTTTGCGGTGGAAAACGTGGCCCGTTCCCTGGACTACTCTGTGGGCAAGCGGGTCCACGTGACCATGGACTCGTGGAGTAGCAGATTTGGGACAGGTCGCTACCTGTCCTTTACGGCCCACTGGGTGACACTGATGGAAGGGAGGGAGGACAAGAGCGCATCAGCCCAGCTAGTGGTGCCACCACGCGGGATCAGGGGGGATGCAGAAGGGTCCTGTCACGACACTTCCTCTGCACCCGGAAAGCAAGCCCGCCTCGGCAGCAGCAGCGCCAAGCCTCGGCACTGCCAAGCCCTTTTAAAATTGGTGACCCTGGGGAAGGAGAGGCTTACGGCCACCAATGTCCTGGCCGCCCTCAGGAAGCAGGAGCGGAGGTGGCTGACCCCCAGAGGCCTGGAAGTGGGGTATGTGGCAGCCGATAACGGGGCCAACCTGGTGGCAGCAGTGCAGCAGGGAAACCTCCAGCACATCCCCTGCTTGGCCCACGTGCTCAATCTTGTGGTGCAGCGCTTCTTGCGCACCTACCAGGGGATGAGCGAGCTGCTGCAGGATGCCCGGGCGGTGGTACGCTTTTTCTGCCTGTCAGCCACTGCCTCTGCACTCTTGTCCACCTTACAGCAGCAGTATTGAAGGCCACAACACCGGATGATCATCGACATGCCAGTTCGCTGGAATTCGACTCTGGCCATGTTGGAGCGGCTGTGTCAGCACAGGCTGGCTCTTAGGGCCTACATGCTAGACCCAAGTGTCCCCAGCAACCAGCAAGTCCCCATGATTACTGCCACTCAGTGGACACTGATGCAGCAAGTATGCCTGGTGCTGAGTCCCTTCCTGGAGGCAACCAAGATGGTCAGTGAGGAGCGGGCCTCTGTGTGCCAGTGGGTGCCCTTGGTTTGTCTACTGGAGCAGGCAATGGACAATTTAATTGAGCGTGGGGATGAAGCCCTGAGGCAGTTGGAAGAACAGGAGCAGATGGCAGCACAGTCCAGCTCAGAGGAGGGCTCACAGCAGGTAGTGGAAGAGTTGGAGGTCCCTAACCTGAATGAGGAGGAGGAGCAGAGTGCAGCAGGCGTTGTACGTGGATGGCGGTTTGAGGAGGACAACGACATGGCACAGGAAGAGGACAGGCATGTGTTATGGGACAATGGCGAGGACAAGGAAGATCTTGCTGGCAGGGCCCACTTGTTTCCCATGGCTGTGCACATGTTGCGCTGCCTTCGCAGGGACCCCCGGATGATCCAGATGCGTTCAAGGGAGGACATCTGGATTACCTTGATGCTTGATCCCCGTCTGAAGGGGAAGCTGGGAGACTTAATGACGCCAACCACCACCGAGTAACGCACAAGGGAGTTGAAGGAGGCCCTTGTGCGCAGACTACTGGAAGCATTCCCCCAGCCTTCCACCCCCACTGTAACTGCTCTGCCAAGCCAGCAAGAGGTGCCTGCCATTGCCACTAGCAGCACAACAACAACCACCAGCAGCAGCAGCAGCAACTGGCGCCCCGGAGACCTGAAGAGCCTAAGCAAGAGCCTGTATGCAGTGCAGCAGCCCAGAACAGAGGTGCCTGCCACAGCATCCACCACCAACCAGCACAAGCAACGACTGACCACCATGGTGTCTGACTATATGGGGTCATCCAGTGGGCTCAATGACACCGACAGCCCCGTGGACCCCTTGGAGTACTGGGTCAAGAGACTGGACATCTGGAGCGAGCTTTCCCAGTACGCCCTGGAACTCCTATCCTGCCCTCCTTCCAGTGTCCTCTCAGAGAGATGCTTTAGTGCGGCCGGTGGCGTGGTCACAGAGATGCGCACTCGGCTCTCCCACGCCTCTGTGGACAAACTCACCTTCCTGAAAATCAACCAGGCTTGGGTGGAAGGTGAGTTCCTGGCCCCTATTGTCGGACACAGGGGGACATGAAGTGGCTGCTGCATGTGCTGTTGTTAACTATGCCTGCCTTTATAAAGACAGTTACTACCTGCCTAGTGCCTACCTTGGTTAATTTTTTGGTGTTATGGTACTACTACCAGTAAGTTGCCATGGTCCTCCTTCTGAGCTGCTGAACTGACCGCCCACTTTGTCCTCCTGACTCAGTCGCTTCTACACTCTGCGTTCACACTGCCCGGGTCACTGGGTGCATTTAATTTTTTGGCCAGCACTATGACGCTGTGCTACTACTACTACCACCAGTATGTTGCCATGGTCCTTCTGTGCTGCTGAACTGACCGCCCGCATTGTCCTTCTCCTCCTGACTCAGTCGCTTCCACCAATGTAGCGAAGTACAGAGGCGCCAATAGGATAAAACACACTAAAAAGTTTAAAAATATTCGGGTGGTGGATCAACCAACCCAAAAACAGACACAATGCTGTCAGTATAGTCAAACAATTTTTTCATATACTCCAAGAACAACTGCGACGCGTTTCACGGGCAAAATCCCGCTTCTTCAGGCATTAAACAACTGGAGTATCACACTATAATGCAAATGACAGAGATAACACCAAATCAGAACGCTGCATGTGTACACATGTACATGAACATTAATGAGATTGGTATAAAATATTGCTTATAATATATTGTTTGGTGTAGTTGACTTTTCAGAATATATTCACATATATCCAACAGTGTGTGGGGGCTTAATATGTCAAGGGTAAGGTGGATTGTGGTGGTAAGTGAAGTGTGGAGGCTTTAACTTGGGGCAAAGTGAGGGAACAAACTATCAATTGCTTCATGTAGTAACAGGTAGGGGAGTTAAAACAAAAATTGCTGGGCATAAGGTGGAAAAACTGAGTATGTCATGGGGAAAACCGTGGGGTGAAACATTAACCAGCCCTGTGTAGAAAAAAGTATTATTATGAAGTTTCTTACCAGCTCTAGGTCCCGATCAGGTTTGGCACCTCTGTAATAGTCTGCCTGCTCGGGACCTGTTATGTAGCCGGAAATAGATTGATCGGAGGGATTGCAGGTGGGGAGTGGGCGTGGCGACTGGCCGTGTTGCCTGGCCAATGGTTGCGGCGAAGAGGTGGGAGGTGGGCGGGGGAGAAGGTCTGAGCTGGTGGAGTGGGATGTGTTTAGTGACGTGGATGGGAGGTTTGTGCGAAGCGTCTTGCCGCCAGGCCCACCGCGCACGCGCACCCGACGTCCATAGGTGCCGCGCATGCGTATATGCGGGCAGGGTCACGTACAGCGCACAGCGGCGGGGAGCGGCCCGCGCGCATGCGCCGGAGGCAGCAGCGGCCATGTTGGGTTAGGGAAGGTTGGGAAATAGTATTGAATTGTGTAGTGTGGGTATTCAGAAAAGAAGAGGGGGTAGAGTGAACTGGGGGACACACGGGGTGAATATTCACTGTAGTGGGGATATTTAAAAGGGAAAGTTGGGAGATTCTGGACGTTTTGTGTTGGAATGCGGTTTCACATTCTGTTGTGGGGGAGCGCTGCCACCTAGTGTCCATGTTTGGAATAAAAGGTGCATATGTCATAATATAAGACATTTTAGTTAGGTTGTTTGTATGTGTCCCAATTTTTTTGGGGGGGCAGTTGTATAAACCAGTAAAATTGTAAAATAGACATATAAAAGAAGATTAAAAACAGCATGTGACAACAATGCATGTATATAATAAAAGCAAAAATGTAGCTCATAAAACAATTCCTATGGATAAAACTGTAAGCAGTAGGGATAAGTGCGTATACAATATAAAGCATAAGCACTGATGTGAGACATGGAGTCATGTACAATACGCGATAACGGATCAATCCTGAACGATAACCATTTGTAGTCGATACATAATATATAAGGTATAAAAGATTGATAAAATTCTCTGTGAGAAAGCTGATAAAAAGAGAGCGCAGATTAAAAAGAGAAGTCTGTAATTGTTTGAGGAGTGAAGCTTATAGATTTTCTCCAGTACTTCGTTAAGACCGTCCGGAGTTAGCGTTTTGAGAATTTGTATCCAATACATTTCTCTCTTTTTCAGGGAGTCAAGGGAATCCGGAAAGTGGTGCGGAATAGACTCGATAAAGGTGATGCGGAACTGTGCAGGGTTGCTGTTGTGATGTGTGGAGAAGTGGCGCGATACGCTGTGTAGGGGGTAGTTTTTTATTATATTTCTTTTATGTTGTCCCACTCTGCTTCTAGCAAGTTGGGTGGTTCTGCCCACGTACTATAGCTGGCACGGACACGAGATGACATAAATTATGTATTTAGATCCGCCTATATAGTGGTTGCCTGGACGGCAACCCATGTTTGTGAGTATAATACTTACCTTTTCATTTACCCTACATCTTCCAATACATACTACACTATACCGGGCTCTCGTTTTTTTTCGTTTTATCTTTTTTGCAAGTCTACTTGGCCACCTCGCTCGACGACGCGGCAACTCCTACCTGATTGCAGCCCACCACTACACAAACACATGGATCCGTTTGAAGATCACATCACGCATAGGGATAAACTCCTGGCACAATTCAAGAAGACCCAACACCCTGCAGCAGAACTCAATATCAATACTCCAGCAGCCGAGACCACTCCCCTTGTGGACCTTAAGCCTACCTTCCAGAAATTGGAAGGGGCTCTCAAAGATGAGTTCTTTAACATAGCAGATGTAACCATGCAGGAGACATACATTAGTGAGAAAATTTCTCCAGATGGTATTAGAATCAAAATCATGTCAGCATTTCCCAAAGATACTGTCTTTACTACTGAATTCTACAGCTACCTAGAATGTTGTACACAGGGGATCATGGAGAGGATCATTAAAAAGAGGAAGTCCTTAGTTGTAGAACTACAGCCCACAATCACTGAATGCAAAAAATTCCTATCCCTACATACCACAAATCCACAATATCACCCCCTACTATCCAACCTCACAACAAGGGTCAAGAGATTTGAACTTGACACCACAGAGACAAAAATTAAAAAACTTAACCGGGACCGACTTGCCTATGCCGAACACAGGGAAAGGGAACGGAAACCACGACCCACACCTCACCCACCGGCACCCCCATCACCTGGCACGTATCCACTGTTCCCCCCACCACCCCTTATGAGTCTCTCCCTTCACAAGCCCACACCACACACCTACCCACCATACCCACACCCTCCCCTCCCCTCAAATTACGGGGATATTCCCCCACCACCTCCACCACCACCCACCAACACTGAAAATACACACACGAAGACAACCAATACCATCCCCTTCTCCAAATTAGCACCACCACCCAACAGTTTCGTATACAAGAACACCATCCCTTCTAAAAACACCACCAAAACAATACGTCCCCCCCGCTCCAAACCACGGCCAACTCCCAAACCCCAAACCAAGGACCCACATACTGTGGCTGACCGGAACCCAATTCAAACAAACCCAAAGATACTAAGTTTCAATTTCACTAAGTCCAATCCCCCTGCCTCTCTTACATTACCCAAACCCCACACACCAGAACCTCAAAGGGAGGACTGTTCCTCCCCCCACGTAGACCCAGCCATCAACAATACCGACAACGACCTCAAACTATCCCAAATCAGTGTATACAACTCTGGCCCCAACTCCCCCACCACATCAGACCCTTCCACCTCCCCTTCCAGCCCTACCCTAAACAAACACCTTCAAGCCACCATCTCCAACTTCTTTATACCGAAAATCCCTCAACGCACTGACTCCAATGAACCACAAAACCAGGCCTTAACATCTTCTTTTTTAGAACTACCAGCCTCCCTTACACAGAACGTCCTTTCCACACAATTGCCCAGCCCGATCTCCACCCGATCCCTCCCACAACCATTAAAAAAGTTGAAACGCCAATTATCCGACTCAGAAAACAAGGAAATAGAGGCAAAAGAAAAAAGAAACAAACGATAACAGCCCCACACTCCATCAATTCTCAATCTCCCACCACAGAAACTAGAAGAAGCATCTTCAATGTATCTAGTCACACCCTTACCAAACATGAATCCAACTTATTAGAAAAAGGTTTATCCTACTGTCCCACTAACCAGTCCGATCTATTTGAATTGTTCAGCGACCTCAATACCTATATACGAAAACTTACCCTCAAAAGACACTTTGCCATGAAAAAAATTCAATACCCCACCACAATCCGACTCCAATAATCTTATCATCACCAATAATGATATGTTTCCCATCGTTTCCATTCATACAGCAGAAATTGAAACAGAAAAATACATTAATACCAAACTGAAAGGCCGCTCACGGTTCTACCCCACTGCCTCCAAGGGTAATTACATAGATACTTTTTATTCCCTAGTACTAAAAGACCTACAAGAACTTACCATCCCAGATACCCTCTCCACCTCCAATTTAACTCCATTAGAAAAATCAGCCCTCAAAACCCTGCGTAATAACCTGGACATTGTCATCAAACCAGCGGACAAGGGAGGAGGGATAGTCATCCTAGATAGGGCAGACTACCTGGATGAATCCCTTAGATTACTAAATAACCCCAAACACTACAAACTACTAAGCTCAGATCCCACACCGGAAATAAATAAAACCCTCAAAAACTTCATCAATGACGCCTTACTCAATAATATTATTACTAAAAACGAGAGAAACTTCATCATTAACCACCAGCCCAAAACCCCCTTCTTCTACTATCTACCCAAAATTCACAAAAATAATAACAAACCACCAGGCAGACCAATCATTTCCGGAATCGACTCTGTTACCAGCAATTTATCCCGATTCATTGACACACACCTACAACCCCACGTCCAGGCCCTACCCTCCTTCCTCAAAGACTCACAACATCTCATTCAGTTTCTACAGTCCATACCCTGGCAAGACGATTACATATGGCTCACCTGCGATGTCACATCCCTTTATACCAACATACCACATACCTTCGGACTCACAGCTTTACAACAATACCTCAGATCCAACACTATGATGCCTACAACACAGCAATCGTTCCTAATACAATGCACTGAATTCATTCTCAATAACAATATCTTCACATTCCAGGAATCCACCTATCATCAAGTCAGCGGAGTCTCCATGGGTAGTTCGTTCTCCCCATCCTATGCTAACCTGGCCATGGGACTCCTAGAACAAATAAAATTACACCCCGACAATCCCTTTTCTAATAACATTATATTCTACAAAAGATATATAGACGATTTGATTTTCATATGGAAAGGTACCCCGGTTCTCATCCCCTCATTCATTGACTATCTGAACACCAACCCAGCGGGTCTACAATTCACCTCCCACCACAATCCTACCTCTATTGAATTTCTCGACTTAGTCCTGTATACAGATCTACATCAAATTAAAACCAAAACCTTCTTCAAACCCGTCGACGCCAACAACTACATACACTACCGCAGATTCCATCACCGCCCCTGGACCAAAAACACCCCGTATAGCCAATACAGAAGAATATACCGTAATTGTACAGATATCCAACAGTATAACACTCAATCCAAAATCCTGACAACAAAATTCATGGACCGTAAATATCCCAAAAAAAACTCCTACGAGACGCACACCGAAAAGCAAAAACCCCCAACCCTCCAGCACCACCTCCCGACACAGAAACTAAAGACATGCCCCGGTTCATTACGAAATACAGTTACCAACACCATTCTATTCGCAGTATCCTGAACAAAAGATGGGAGATCTTCCTCCAAGACCCCCACTTGAGACCCTCTTTACCCACAAAACCAGCTATTACATACAGACGCGCTCCTAACCTCCGCAGTCTACTGGCCCCTAGCAGGTTACGCCAGCCACCATCAGACAATACACATCCCCCCACCACCCTAACACCTGGAAGTGCCCTATGCAACCATCAGAAATGCTCAGCATGCCAATTTGTCCTCAACACATCCACTTTTTCATCCCCAATCACCAATACTAATTACTACATTAAAGACGCAATCAATTGCGGATCTAAATACATAATTTATGTCATCTCGTGTCCGTGCCAGCTACAGTACGTGGGCAGAACCACCCAACTTGCTAGAAGCAGAGTGGGACAACATAAAAGAAATATAATAAAAAACTACCCCCTACACAGCGTATCGCGCCACTTCTCCACACATCACAACAGCAACCCTGCACAGTTCCGCATCACCTTTATCGAGTCTATTCCGCACCACTTTCCGAATTCCCTTGACTCCCTGAAAAAGAGAGAAATGTATTGGATACAAATTCTCAAAACGCTAACTCCGGACGGTCTCAACGAAGTACTGGAGAAAATCTATTAGCTTCACTCCTCAAACAATTACAGACTTCTCTTTTTAATCTGCGCTCTCTTTTTATCAGCTTTCTCACAGAGAATTTTATCAATCTTTTATACCTTATATATTATGTATCGACTACAAATGGTTATCGTTCAGGATTGATCCGTTATCGCGTATTGTACATGACTTCATGTCTCACATCAGTGCTTATGCTTTATATTGTATACGCACTTATCCCTACTGCTTACAGTTTTATCCATAGGAATTGTTTTATGAGCTACATTTTTGCTTTTATTATATACATGCATTGTTGTCACATGCTGTTTTTAATCTTCTTTTATATGTCTATTTTACAATTTTACTGGTTTATACAACTGCCCCCCCAAAAAAATTGGGATACATACAAACAACCTAACTAAAATGTCTTATATTATGACATATGCACCTTTTATTCCAAACATGGACACTAGGGGGCAGCGCTCCCCCACAACAGAATGTGAAACCGCATTCCAACACAAAACGTCCAGAATCTCCCAACTTTCCCTTTTAAATATCCCCACTACAGTGAATATTCACCCCGTGTGTCCCCCAGTTCACTCTACCCCCTCTTCTTTTCTGAATACCCACACTACACAATTCAATACTATTTCCCAACCTTCCCTAACCCAACATGGCCGCTGCTGCCTCCGGCGCATGCGCGCGGGCCGCTCCCCGCCGCTGTGCGCTGTACGTGACCCTGCCCGCATATACGCATGCGCGGCACCTATGGACGTCGGGTGCGCGTGCGCGGTGGGCCTGGCGGCAAGACGCTTCGCACAAACCTCCCATCCACGTCACTAAACACATCCCACTCCACCAGCTCAGACCTTCTCCCCCGCCAACCTCCCACCTCTTCGCCGCAACCATTGGCCAGGCAACACGGCCAGTCGCCACGCCCACTCCCCACCTGCAATCCCTCCGATCAATCTATTTCCGGCTACATAATAGAGATGGGAAGTTCGGATCTTTTCAATGATCCGGATGATTCGAATCGGATCATTGAAGAGATCCGGATCTTTGATTCGAATCTCGGATCATTTTACTACCGGAAGCATTCGGGGTGAAATGAACAGCAGGACAGGTCTGTGGACAGGAGAAGGGGAGGGAGTGGACACACAGAGAAGGGGAGAAGATGGACAGAGGGCAGGGAGTGGACAGAGAAGGGAGGAGGGACGAGCAGAGAGCAGAAATGTTTGCACGTAATACCCACATGCTGAAGTCATATGCTTTACATATATTTCACCTATATGTTCATCTGTACACTTTGAAAGAAAAGGTCGCACAGTGAAAGAAAGCATTCCCAGAAGTGAAGTGCAGCTGTTTAGTGCCGAGTGCAGGAGGATTATATTGCCTTTCAATCACACTGTCTGCAAAGTTACTGAGCTATGCTGAGCCAAAAGCTTCCCATGTGTTCACTGTGCAGCACTACGGAACAGCCAGCCTATAATGGGCAGCATGTTATAGCCAGTATGTGTGCTCTACACATATCTGGCAGTGGCACCCATGTCCCCTCTCTCTCATCTACCTGTCTCCCTGCAAGGCTGCCTCCCTTCCAACAGAGCGATCCATCTCAGCTCTGCTTCCAAGACCCCGCTGCCCGCTGAGAGGGGGCGTGTCGCTCCTGGCCCCGCCCCTTTTGTGATCCGAATCACTCATTTTGATGATTCGGATGATCGACTCATAAAATAGATTCGGATCAAAGATCCGAATCGTTCATGATCCGGACAACACTACTACATAACAGGTCCCGAGCAGGCAGACTATTACAGAGGTGCCAAACCTGATCGGGACCTAGAGCTGGTAAGAAACTTCATAATAATACTTTTTCCTACACAGGGCTGGTTAATGTTTCACCCCACGGTTTTCCCCATGACATACTCAGTTTTTCCACCTTATGCCCAGCAATTTTTGTTTTAACTCCCCTACCTGTTACTACACGAAGCAATTGATAGTTTGTTCCCTCACTTTGCCCCAAGTTAAAGCCTCCACACTTCACTTACCACCACAATCCACCTTACCCTTGACATATTAAGCCCCCACACACTGTTGGATATATGTGAATATATTCTGAAAAGTCAACTACACCAAACAATATATTATAAGCAATATTTTATACCAATCTCATTAATGTTCATGTACATGTGTACACATGCAGCGTTCTGATTTGGTGTTATCTCTGTCATTTGCATTATAGTGTGATACTCCAGTTGTTTAATGCCTGAAGAAGCGGGATTTTGCCCGTGAAACGCGTCGCAGTTGTTCTTGGAGTATATGAAAAAATTGTTTGACTATACTGACAGCATTGTGTCTGTTTTTGGGTTGGTTGATCCACCACCCGAATATTTTTAAACTTTTTAGTGTGTTTTATCCTATTGGCGCCTCTGTACTACGCTACATCGATTTTTTCACCCTTGGTGGAAGGGCGTTGCACCCTTTTCTTCTTTCAGAGAGCGACATCTTAATCCTGAGTGGGGACAGGTCTAATCTCCCCACCTGCCTATATAGTACTTACCTTTTCATTTACCCTACATCTTCCAATACATACTACACTATACCGGGCTCTCGTTTTTTTTCGTTTTATCACCAATGTACTCTGTCTGCGTTATCACTGCCCGGGTCACCGGGTGCATTTAATTTTTTGGCCAGCACTATGACGCTGTGCTACTACTACTACCACCAGTATGTTGCCATGGTCCTTCTGTGCTGCTGCTGCTGAACTGAACGCCCGCTTTGTCCTCCTCCTCCTCCTGACTCAGTCGCTACCACGGTACCACCAATGTACTCTGTCTGCGTTATCACTGCCCGGGTCACCGGGTGCATTTAATTTTTTGGCCAGCACTATGACGCTGTGCTGCTACTACTACCACCAGTATGTTGCCATGGTCCTTCTGTGCTGCTGCTGCTGCTGCTGAACTGAACGCCCGCTTTGTCCTCTTCCTCCTCCTGACTCAGTCGCTACCACGGTACCACCAATGTACTCAGTCTGCGTTATCACTGCCCGGGTCACCGGGTGCATTTAATTTTTTGGCCAGCACTATGACGCTGTGCTGCTACTACTACCACCAGTATGTTGGCATGGTCCTTCTGTGCTGCTGCTGCTGAACTGACCGCCCGCATTGTCCTCCTCCTCCTCCTGACTCAGTTGCTTCCCGCTGCTGCACTCTGCGTTCACACTGCCCGGGTGACCGGGTGCATTTAATTTTTTAGCCAGCACTATGACGCTGTGCTGCTACTACTACCACCTGTATGTTGCCATGGTCCTTCTGTGCTGCTGCTGCTGCTGCTGCTGCTGAACTGAACGCCCGCTTTGTCCTCCTCCTCCTCCTGACTCAGTCGCTACCACGGTACCACCAATGCACTCTGTCTGCGTTATCACTGCCCGGGTCACCGGGTGCATTTAATTTTTTGGCCAGCACTATGACGCTGTGCTGCTACTACTACCACCAGTATGTTGGCATGGTCCTTCTGTGCTGCTGCTGCTGCTGAACTGACCGCCCGCATTGTCCTCCTCCTCCTGACTCAGTCGCTTCCCGCTGCTGCACTCTGCGTTCACACTGCCCGGGTCACCGGGTGCATTTAATTTTTTGGCCAGCACTATGACGCTGTGCTGCTACTACTACCACCAGTATGTTGCCATGGTCCTTCTGTGCTGCTGCTGAACTGAACGCCCGCTTTGTCCTCCTCCTCCTCCTGACTCAGTCGCTACCACCAATGCACTCTGTCTGCGTTATCACTGCCCGGGTCACCGGGTGCATTTAATTTTTTGGCCAGCACTATGACGCTGTGCTGCTACTACTACCACCAGTATGTTGCCATGGTCCTTCTGTGCTGCTGCTGCTGCTGCTGAACTGAACGCCCGCTTTGTCCTCCTCCTCCTCCTGACTCAGTCGCTACCACGGTACCACCAATGTACTCAGTCTGCGTTATCACTGCCCGGGTCACCGGGTGCATTT
The DNA here is from genome assembly GCF_040937935.1 of Hyperolius riggenbachi. Classification (NCBI taxonomy): domain Eukaryota; kingdom Metazoa; phylum Chordata; class Amphibia; order Anura; family Hyperoliidae; genus Hyperolius; species Hyperolius riggenbachi. Next base: position 47,418,589 of record NC_090647.1, read on the forward strand.
AATTTTTTGGCCAGCACTATGACGCTGTGCTGCTACTACTACCACCAGTATGTTGGCATGGTCCTTCTGTGCTGCTGCTGCTGCTGAACTGACCGCCCGCATTGTCCTCCTCCTCCTGACTCAGTTGCTTCCCGCTGCTGCACTCTGCGTTCACACTGCCCGGGTGACCGGGTGCATTTAATTTTTTGGCTAGCACTATGACGCTGTGCTGCTACTACTACCACCAGTATGTTGCCATGGTCCTTCTGTGCTGCTGCTGCTGAACTGAACGCCCGCTTTGTCCTCCTCCTCCTCCTGACTCAGTCGCTACCACGGTACCACCAATGCACTCTGTCTGCGTTATCACTGCCCGGGTCACCGGGTGCATTTAATTTTTTGGCCAGCACTATGACGCTGTGCTGCTACTACTACCACCAGTATGTTGGCATGGTCCTTCTGTGCTGCTGCTGCTGAACTGACCGCCCGCATTGTCCTCCTCCTCCTGACTCAGTCGCTTCCCGCTGCTGCACTCTGCGTTCACACGGCCCGGGTCACCGGGTGCATTTAATTTTTTGGCCACCACTATGACACTGTGCTACTACTACTACGACAAGCACATTCCTGGATCTCCTCTTATCTCTCTGGACGCTCTTACACTGTCTCCTTCTCTAACACCAAGTCCTCTCCACACCCACTGTCTGTTGGTGTACCTCAAGGCTCTGTTCTTGGGCCACTTCTTTTCTCAATCTACACCCGTGGCCTGGGACAACTAATTAACTCTTTTGGCTTCCAGTATCACCTCTATGCGGATGACACCCAAATCTATCTCTCAGCTCCTGACCTGTCCTCACTACTATCCAGAGTCCCCGACTGTCTACGTGCCGTTTCTGCATTCATGTCCTCCCGCTTCCTCAAACTCAACATGACTAAAACGGAAATTGTGATTTTTCCACCATTGCTAACTACACCCCCACCAATTGCAACCATAACGGTAGACAACACCCCAATAACCTCAACCACTAAGGCCCGCTGCTTGGGGGTTATACTTGACTCAGAGCTCTCCTTTAAACCTCACATTGCCTCATTATCCACCACCTGCTATTTCCAGCTCAAAAATATATTCCGTATCCGTCCCTTCCTCACACAAGAGGCCACCAAAATGCTTGTTCATGCCTTAATCATCTCCCGCCTAGACTACTGCAACACCCTGCTTTGTGGCCTACCAAAAAACAGGCTAGCTCCTCTCCAATCCCTTCTAAATTCAGCGGCCCGCCTCATTCACCTTTCCACACGCTCTTCCGATGCAGCCCCACTGTGCCATTCTCTCCACTGGTTACCCATCACCCAGAGGATCCAGTTCAAACTCCTGACTCTAACATACAAAGCCCTCCACGAGTTGTCTCCTCCATACATCTCCTCACTCATCTCAAGATATTGTCCCTCCCGCAACCTTCGCTCCTCCCAAGAAATTCTCCTGGCATCTAAGCTGATCACCTCCTCTCATGCTCGCATCCAGGACTTTACACGAGCATCAGCCCTTATCTGGAACTCTCTTCCACAGCCTGTACGTCATGCTCCAAACCTGGACATCTTCAAACGCACTCTTAAAACACACCTTTTCAGACAAGCTTATAACATTCTCTAGCCCTTATTTACTTATCTGTCACAATGTAATCAGAGGCAAAGAATCACTGCCTCATCCATCCTCCACCCCCTTACCTAGTGTGTCCCCCACTACCCATTAGATTGTAAGCTCGCAAGGGCAGGGTCATCCTCCTAATGTTTACTGTTCTTGTAACAATATTTGTGCTGCTTGGAACTCTGTTGTACATTTGTTAGTTGTATCTATGTTCCCCTTGTCGTCTTATTGTGTTTTGTAAAGCGCTGCGGAATATGTTGGCGCTATATAAATAAAAAATAATAATAATAATACTACCACCAGTATGTTGCCATGGTCCTTCTGTGCTGCTGCTGCTGCTGCTGAACTGACCGCCCGCATTGTCCTCCTCCTCCTGACTCAGTCGCTTCCACCAATGTACTCTGTCTGCGTTCACACTGCCCGGGTCACCGGGTGCATTTAATTTTTTGGCCAGCACTATGACGCTGTGCTGCTACTACTACCACCAGTATGTTGCCATGGTCCTTCTGTGCTGCTGAATTGACCGCCGGCATTGTCCTCCTCCTCCTGACACACTTGCTTCCACCAATGTACTCTGTCTGCGTTCACACTGCCCGGGTCACCGGGTGCATTTAATTTTTTGGCCAGCACTATGACGCTGTGCTGCTACTACTACTACCAGTATGTTGCCGTGGTCCTTCTGTGCTGCTGAACTGACCGTCCGCATAGTCCTTCTCCTGACTCAGTCGCTACCACCACTGCACTCTGCGTTCACACTGCCCGTGTCCACTGACAACTCTGCTGCGATGTCATTGCTAATTGCTGCAAAAAAAAAATTACAAAAACCTCTCTGGGGCCTTTTTGGCGTCAGCCACTCATCCTCCTCCAGCGGTACCTTCGCCGCCAAGTGCCATTGGAACTCGCCTTTACCTCTTTGACTGCTTAACGCGTATATCCCTTTTTAAAACCACCTATTACCAATTAATAGCCCCATTTAAAGTGTTGATTTCACTTTAAAATCCATTTTCTCTAGAAAAAAAATTTTGGGGGGGATTTTTTATGTTGAAGTTATGTTGCCCCTTATCACCTCGATAATCCATGCAATTTGGGGGATTGTAGCATGTATGGGGGCTTTGTTATTAACGTTAAAAGAAAATCCGCCTCCGGGCGGGAATCCACGCGTGATTACGCCATTCACGGCAGAAAATCCGCGTGGTTGCGTGGACGCGGACGAAAATTCGCATGCGGCGGGGCCGAATGCGGATTTTTTTTTGCAACCACGCGGATTGCCGAAATTCGTGGATGAGGCACATCCGAGCATCCCTGCCTGATTCTAAACTTCTTGCTTTTACTGATGGCTAATACGGTACAATGTTTAACTACTTCAACTATAAATGAACTAATCAATATTTTATTAATCTATTGTTAACCAGCATTGATCAGGGGAAAGCGCGAACGCAGTCCCCCACTACCACAAATTATGCAGTCGAGTTTCCCGCATTTGGGGAAATCGCAGGGGTCAACCCACTCGGAGTGCAATGGATGAGCCTCACCCTGGGAGAACCACCTTCGTGATCATGGTGTCTCCCCTGCCAGGTAAGTATGAGTTGGAATCGCACGGAGGGAGGATGCTGGTCTCAGCACTGCTTACTCAACACAGGGGGACTTTGTAACCTACAACAAATTCATTTTATCTACACTATATTTTCACACAGTACTCATCCTCATACAAATCTAAAAGTCCTGCTTCTCTGACAAGAAGTATAAATTAGCCTCAAGCATGAAATCAGCGTAAACAGGAATATCTCCCAGAGTGCACTGCAACAGCCAACATATTTGAATAAAGTGACGTCACTCAGGCAGCCACTCCCAACTCCTTTTAGGGAAGAGAGGCCGTTTTGTACATCAATTGGGAGTAATGCTGTAGCCCTTCCCTGCCTCCTCTGCAGCTTCCCTGCAGCTAAGGGCTCATCTTACCATAGCAATTCTCCCAACACCAAACCAACAAACACTGAACCTTTAATGACTAAGGCTATCATTCTTAAAGGAGCTGTCGGTAAGGGGAATCAATGCGGGAAAACACCGCTGCCGGTATTTTAGACTTCTGGGTGGGCATTCATAAACAAGTATCCATGTGCGGTAGCAGTGCGGAGATTCCCCGAACTAGGCAGGCGGTAGGCTTGCGGAGACACGGAAGCTGCCGAGTTGATACATTTCTCTGTGTTCCGCTCTGCTGCAGCTGCCTGGGAGGTCTGTGTGTCTCCATTCACTTACATTGATATCGCCACATCAGGGGGAGCGGTACTTCCCGACCTCACACCGCTTGCGGTGATCTTCATGAATTAACATTTTGCTATATTTGTTCCGGTAATCACCGCACAAGGCGGTGATTTATCACTCTGCTCGGTAGTGGCATTTTTTTCATGCGGAAAGAGCCTTTATGAATGCTGACTTTGCTGAGTGTTCGGTAAAGTCAGCTGTTTTAAGCATTTCCGCATGCGGAAATGCTTTATGAATGATAGCCAATATGTGGATAGTAAGAAAATCATGTACTGTCGGCCATTGAAATTATTACTTAAATTAACATTTGTTGGTTTGATGTTGGCAGATCTGCTCCACAACTACAGTGGGATGTGAAAGTTTGGGCAGCCTTGTTAACCACTTGCCGACCGCGCACTCATAACGCGCGTCGGCAAAGTGGTAGCTGCAGGACCAGCGACGCAGTATTGCGTCGCCGGCTGCAGGCTAATTAATCAGGAAGCAGCCGCTCGCGCGAGCGGCTGCTTCCTGTCAATTCACGGCGGGGGGCTCCGTGAATAGCCTGCGGGCCGCCGATGGCGGCTCGCAGGCTAAATGTAAACACAAGCGGAAATAATCCGCTTTGTTTACATTGTACGGCGCTGCTGCGCAGCAGCGCCGTAAGGCAGATCGGCGATCCCCGGCCAATCAGCGGCCGGGGATCGCCGCCATGTGACAGGGGACGTCCTGTCACTGGCTGCACAGGACGGATAGCGTCCTGTGCAGCCCCGATCACCGGGGATGAGGAGGTAGGAGAGGGAGGGGGAAATTTCGCCGCGGAGGGGGGCTTTGAGATGCCCCCTCCCCGCAACATGCCAGCACGCAGAAGCGATCAGACCCCCCCTGCACATCATCCCCATAAGGGGGAAAAAAGGGGGGCGATCTGATCGCTCTGCGTGCACCCTGATCTGTGCTGGAGGCTGCAGAGCCCACCCAGCACAGATCACAACAAACAGCGCTGGTCCTTAAGGGGGGGTAAAGGGTGGGTCCTCAAGTGGTTAATGGTCAAGAATTTCCTGTATAAATTGTTGGTTGTTACAATAAAAAATGTCAGTTAAATATATCATATAGGAGACACACACAGTGATATTTGAGAAGTGAAATTAAGTTTATTGGATTTACAGAAGGTGTGCAATAATTGTTTAACCAAAATTAGGCAGGTGCATAAATTTCAGAAAAGAATTGAAATCAATATTTAGTAGATCCTCCTCTAAAGCCTCTAAACGCTTCCTGTAGGTTCCAACAAGAGTCTGGATTCTGTTTGAAGGTATTTTGGACCATTCCTCTTTACAAAACATCTCTAGTTCATTCAGGTTTGATGGCTTCCAAGCATGGACAGCTCTCTTTAACTCACACCACAGATGTTCAATTATATTCAGGTCTGGGGACTGAGATGGCCATTCCAGAATGTTGTACTTGTTCCTCTGCATGAATGTCTTAGTGAATTTTGAGCAGTGTTTAGGTCGTTGTCTTGTTGAAAGATCCAGCCGCAGTGCAACTTCAACTCTGTCACCGATTCCTGGACATTGGTCTCCAGAATCTGCTGATACTGAGCGGAATCCATGCGTCCCTCAACTTTGACAAGATTCCCAGTCCCTGCACTGGCCACACAGCCCCACAGCATGATGGAATCACCATCATATTTTACTGTAGGTAGCAGGTGTTTTTCTTGGAATGCTGTGTTCTATTTCTTCCATGCATAACGCCCTTGTTATGCCCAAATAACTCAATTTTAGTTTTATCAGTCCACAGCATCTTATTCCAAAATGAAGCTGGCTTGTCCAAATGTGCATTAGCATACCTCAAGTGGCTCTGTTTGTGCTTCCTCTGCATCACTCTCACATACAGCATCTCTTTGTGGAAAGTTCATTGAATGGTTAAACGATGCACTGTGACTCCATCTGCAGCAAGATGATGTTGCAGGTCTTTGGTGCTGGTCTGTGGGTTGACTGACTGTTCTCACCATTCATCGCTTCTGTCTATCCGAGATTTTTCTTGGTCTGTCACACAAGCATTAACTTGAACTGAGCCTGTGGTCTTCCATTTCCTCAGTATGTTCCTAACTGTGGAAACATACAGCTGAAATCTCTGAGACAGCTTTCTGCATCCTTCCCCTAAACCATGATGGTGAACAATCTTTCTCTTCAGGTCATTTGAAGAGTAGTCACAGGGGGGTCTCAACAACTCTCAGAAAATTAAAAGAGGAGGTTGACCCCCTTAAAATTAAATACTCTCTCATAATTGGATTCACCTGTGTATGTAGGTCAGGAGTCACTGAGCTTACCAAGCCAATTTCAGTTCCAATAATTAGTTCTAAAGTGCCCAAATTTATGTACCTGCCTAATTTTATTTAAACAATTATTGCGCACTTTCTGTAAATCCAAGAAAACTTAATTTCACTTCTCAAATATCACTGTGTGTCTCCTAAATGATATATTTAACTGACATTTACAGACCACACATCACTCTAGCAAGAAGCACAACTACAAATGCATTTCATTTATATTTCTCTTTATTTCAGCAGTAGAGTATTGTACTGTGTTAGTTATCCATGAAGGAAGAATGTTTCAAAAGTAGGAGATACCATTTAAAGAGACTCCGCAACAAAAATTGCATCCTGTTTTTTATCATCCTACAAGTTCAAAAAGCTATTCTAATGTATTCTGGCTTACTGCAGCACTTTCTACTATCACTGTCTCTGTAATAAATCAATGTATCTTTCCCCTGTCAGACTTGTCGGCCTGTGTCTGGAAGGCTGCCAAGTTCTTCAGTGTTGTGGTTCTGCTATGAACTCCCCCTTCCAGGCCCCTCTATGCACACTGCCTGTGTATTATTTAGATTAGGGCAGCTTCTCTCTTCTCTCTTATCTTTTACAAGCTGGATAAATCGTCCTCTGAGCTGGCTGGGCTTTCACATACTGAAGAATTACAGACAAGGGCAAAGCTGTTTGCAGGAGAAAAACAAGCAGCCTGAAACTTCAGTGCATGAGAACTGCAGGGGGAAAGAAACACACAATGATCTCTTGAGATTCAAAAGGAAGGCTGTATACAGCCTGCTTGTGTATGGATGTATTTTCTATGTGTGGACATACTGTACATCAACCTACTTCCTGTTTTGGTGGCCATTTTGTTTGTTTATAAACAAACTTTTAAAAACTGTTTTTAACCACTTTTAATGCGGCGAGGAGCTGCGAAATTGTGTCAGAGGGTAATAGGAGATGTCCCCTAATGCACTGGTATGTTTACTTTTGTGCGATTTTAACAATACAGATTCTCTTTAATGGCTAACTTAAAAAATTAAGATTTCAAGCTAAGACCTTCCTCAGGCTCCGACTGTGAGATGTGGCTACTTCAGTATCCTCTACTAGAAACTGAATAAAATAAACACATAAAACATACTGTTGAATTTATACAAGGATGAAGGTAAAAGCTATTTAAACACTTCTTTACAAGGTGTTTTTTTTTTAATCTATGAATTCAAATTTACAATACACCCTCCAAACCATTGTACTTCTACGTAATCATATTGTTTTCATGTGATCAATGTGAAAAATTGAAGTTCAAAAATAATATAGAGTGACCAGTGTTTTAATTTTGTGAAGACCTTTCCAGAAACATAATTTTTTTTGTGGAGTGCCGAAAAGACACTAAGGCCCATATGCAATTAACTTTTTCACCCAAGTTTTCTCCTACCGTGTTTCCCTGAAAATATGACACTGTCTTATATTAATTTCAGCCCCAAATATCATGCTAGGTCTTATTTTCGGGGAGAGCTTTGTAAGGAAACGCGGAAAAGCCGCCGTCTCTCAAGGTGAGGCGGCTGTTTCCGCGTCCAGCAGGGCGTCACAACGCGGAAAAACTGCTGCATGCCGCTTAGGCAGAGCGGTGGAATCCGCATTGGGAACGGCGGAATCCGCATTGAAAACGGCGGAATCCGCATTGGAAGCGACCCCCACACGTGGTGCTCAAGATACATTGCAAGACAGTTCTGGTGGATTCAGAGTGACACGCGCGCGCGCACAGAGACAGAGCTTATATAACAGCCAGAAGTAGTCAGCTGACCAGGCTGGTCAGCTGACATTTTCCACAACTTTCATTGGTCCAGCAATTAGGGAGGTCCTGGAAAGGTCCTTGAGTATATATACTGCTGGCTGTTCACTTGTTCCTTGTCTGGCGTGCGATCACATACGTGGGAGCACTCAGATCCGTAGTCAGATCCGCAAGTGTGCCGGGACCAGCTGGAGCTGTAATCCTACACTTAGCTAGATTCTGTTGATAGCTAAAGTACTAGTTTGATTGTGATTATCTGTTATGACCCTTTGCCTGTCTCGACTATCCTCCTGAACTCTGATCTTGTACCTCGATATCTCTGATACTCTGTTGCCGAACCCCGGCTCGTCCTAGACCCTGCTTCTGTCTCCTGATTTTGTACCTTGATATATCTGATACCCTGTTGCCAAACCTTGCCTGTACTTCGACTCTGCTTTTGCCTCCTGATCTTGTACCTTATCTGTCCGTGTGTATCGACCTGGCTTGTCCGACCTCGAGAACCGACCTCACTATTGGAGGCGGTTCCCCATCCTGTCAGTGGCATCTCCTCCTGAGTGTCACTTTCAGACTAACCTTCCTACTATCAGTCTGACTCCTCCCGTCTTGGAGAGTCCAGATCTGCGGAAGGAAACAGCGCAGTACTTCCGACTGCGCTGAGGCTTGTTACTGTTACACCAAAACACTACACTCTACTCAGGTGAACAGAGGTTAGCTAGTATATTTGATTATCGGTGAGACTGCAGATCACTTATAATCTGGTATACGTCTGTATTCCCCGTGATACTGCAGATCACCGGTAATCAGACCTCTCTGTGCTTCACCGATCGTTACAGGCTTACAATTTTGTTCCCCAGTGGCAGCCCCCAACCCAGTAAAGCCATTCCCTCCCTCCCTCCCTCCCTCCCTGATGTGCTGCAGGTACATAGCCGAGGGGACCTTGTCCAGAACGGCAAAAGCAGCACCAGCCCAGTAAAGCCCTTCCCTCCCTCCCTCCCTGATGTGCTGCCCTGGACTACCGTAGGTCCCCTCGGCTACAGAATTGCATCCCCAGCCCAGTAAAGCCCTTCCCTCCCTCCCTCTGCAGAGTGGCGAGCGGGCATTACAGCACAGGATACTCACCAGCTTCCTACGTAGCAGCGATAACGTCTCTCTTCAGCAGCGCCCGGTTCCTCTGTTTGACAACGGCGGCTCACGTCATGTGACGCGGATGTGCGTGCGTCACATGACTAGAGCAGTCGATGCCAGGGAGAGGAAGCTGGACGCTGCTGAGGAAAGACGCTAACGCGGGCATGTCGGAAGCCGGTAAGTTCCTTCTGCTGTAATACGGTAATGCTCCGCTCGCAACTTTGCCGAGGGAGGGAGCGAAGGGGAGGTGGACACATTGTGCGGCCCAACTAGGCCTTATATTCGGAGAATGTCTTGTATTTCAAGCTTGCTTAAAATATAAGACCTGTCTTATTTTCGGGGGATGTTTTATTTTAGGGGAAAGACGGTAGGTGATATTTTTGCACCTTGCCATAAAATGCCTTTTAAACCACCTGAAAGCAAGAAAACACTCAAAATAAATTTGACAGTACTTTTTTCACTAACTTTTGGGTACTTTTAAATTGTAAAATGATGAAAAGTTGTTTTTAGAGAAGATGAAAATTATCTCCTAGGAGAAAACTCAGGTGAAAAAGTTAATTGCATATGGGCCCAAGTTAGATACTGTTGAATGCCTAGTAATAATAAGTAATGACATGCTATTTAAATTCTGCCATACCATGTTTTTTTTGTTTGTTTTTTTTAACTTATATTAATAAAATACCCACCAAAACATGCACTTCTGTTTAATACATTTTGTAGGGTGCTACTTCTGGAGGGGTTTTTGTGAAAATCTTTAAAGGCACATTATTTGTAGTAGGGGAAGTTCATAAACATTTTTTTTCACTATTAAATAAGTGAGGGTTTTGAACTTGTCAATGTTTTACGGTTATCCCATGAAATGGAGAGACTTGTGCTCAGATTTGTTCTCTTTTCAGTACTTTGTAGTAAAAAGAGAGGAAAGGCTGCAGGAAAAACAAAAACAGACAGTTCCATAATAAAAAAATAAAAAATATTAATGGCTTCCTAAAATAAAAACAATTAATTTAATACCTTACACACTAATAATTGAATGAATGAATAACCAACCTTTAACGCAATATAAAGTCATACTAATAACACTATTAGTATTATTAACCTGCTGGGCGGTCTGGACGAGCTCAGCTCGTCCAGTACCACCGGAGCCTGCCGCTCAGGCCCTGCTGGGCCGATTTGGCTCAAATAAAAAGCAGCACACGCAGCCGGCACTTTGCCAGCCGCGTGTGCTGCCTGATCGCCGCCGCTCTGCGGCGATCCGCCGCGAGCAGCGGCGAAAGAGGGTCCCCCCAGCCGCCTGAGCCCAGCGTAGCCGGAACAAAAAGTTCCGGCCAGCGCTAAGGGCTGGATCGGAGGCGGCTGACGTCGATGACGTCACTCCGCTCGTCGCTATAGCGACGATGTAAGCAAAACAAGGAAGGCCGCTCATTGCGGCCTTCCTTGTTTATTCTGGGCGCCGGAGGCGATCGGAAGATCGCCTCCGGAGCGCCCTCTAGTGGGCTTTCATGCAGCCAACTTTCAGTTGGCTGCATGAAATAGTTTTTTTTTTATAAAAAAAAAACCCTCCCGCAGCCTGCCTGGCGATCTTAATAGAACGCCAGGCAGGTTAACAAGAGTAATACATTCAAACCCCCCCCCCCCCCCATGGCGGTATTCCTGAGCGTAGATTAGCAGCTGGGAGCGGTAAGCGCTAAAATAGCAGCTTTTGGGTCCCGCATGCGATCCGTGTTGCCCAGTGGGACTCTAGGGCTCACACCTTCAGGCCACCAGGATCCCCTGCTCCTCTCTGCTGCCTGGATCCCGGTGGCCAATCGGCGGCGTTGCAGAGCAGCGTGACATCATGGGGGGTGGCGCCGAAGTTAAAGTGGACCCGAACTCAAGCACAAACAAGACAAAAGGGAAACCGAGAAGTGCAGTCTTGCACACACCGCGAGAGTTTAGCCTGTCTAATCCCCCATCTGAACATGATCTCTGGTACAGGGCAGAAGGTAAACATACAGAACTGCGCTCTGTATGTATGTAGAGTGTTTAGCCTGTCTTGTAGAATGTTTAGCCTGTCTAATCCCCCATCTAGATGCGATCTATTGCACCGGGCAGAAGGCAAACAGAGAAATGCATCCTCTATGTATGTAGATCATTTAGCCTGTCTAATCCCCCTCTGGACCTGATCTCTTGCACAGGGCAGAAGGTAAATATAGAGAAATGCGCCCTGTATGTAGAGAGTTTAGACTGCCTAATACTTCCTTATTTGTCTCTAATCACAAGTTGTAATTTGAATTATCTTGTGTCACATGACTGCCATGGCAGAGATAGCAGAAAAGCTCATTTGAATGCACATGATGCCAAGAATATAGCCATTTGGTTCCCAACTGCTTCTGAGTCAACTGCTTCTGCTGATCTGCCTTATTGTTACTGATTTTTGCCTGGATTTTGACTACTCTCTGCCTGCCTCCTGCACAGACCACTTCCTGGATTTTGACTACTCTCTGCCTGCCTCCTGCACAGACCACTTCCTGGATTTTGACTACTCTCTGCCTGCATCGACCACTGCCTGGATTTTTACTACTCTCTGCCTGCTGCCTGCACCGACCACTGCCTGGATTTTGACTACTCTCTGCCTGCTGCCTGCACCGACCACTGCCTGGATTTTGACTACTCTGCCTGCATTAACCTCGGTCTGCCGCCTGCACCGACCACTGCCTGGATTTTGACTACTCTCTGCTTGCCGCCTGCACAGACCACTGCCTGGATTTTGACTACTCTCTGCCTGCCGCCTAAGACTGATAGCAAATAGAAAAAAGTCTGAAAGGAATTCACCCTTCTCCTGCCCAGATTGTGATGTCGCCCTCTGTGCCATTCCCTGTTTCCAAAAATACCACACGCCGGAGATGTATTAGTTATGATGATGTATCGCGGCCAATAGGCAGAGAAAGCGCACTACACCAGGAAGTAACGAGAAGACAGGACTTGCAGCGTGCCGGTGCTGTGTTTGAAAGCGTTACACTGCACTGGCTGAAGACTGAAGAGAGGAGGACGCGCCGGCTAGATGGGTAATTACACTTCTGCTGTGCTCTGCATTAGGTGTTGCTGCCATGGGGATTGAGCGGGGCTGTATATTGTTAACGGCTATTATCAGTATTCTCATCTCACACTGGCTTTGCATGGATCGCTGCCACGCGGATTGTACAGGGACCAGTTGTCAGCATTAACTTTGAAGATGGACTTGCGCTGGCTGAATTACAGATCGCTGCTGCGGGGATTGTTTCGGGGACCAGTTGTCAGCATTAACTTTTATGGAAGATGGACTCGCGCTGGCTCTGCTGTGGTCCAAATTCTGTACATTCGGACGCACTGACCCCCCCCCCCCCCCCACCCCCACCGACCCACTTTTTGGGAAGAAAAAGTGCGTCTTATAGTCTGAAAAATACAATACATACTGTATAGTCTGGTGCCTTATTTGTACAGTTTCACATTTTTTTAAGTCTATTTATAAATGTAATTATTTCAACAATTTTGGATTCTAGTCTTTTATTATATGCGGGATGTCTACAAGACCTTTATTCTGACATATTTTGGTGCGTTATGACTTAAGAATTGGAGGCCTAAAATTCTTGGGGAAAAAAAAATAAAATATACCGCTTTTAGACCCATAAATATAGAAAGAAATTAACCGCCAGGGAGGTTTACTATCTTTTTATAATAATTTTGGTCTAATCAAAATAAAAAAATGCCAAAAAGCAAAGTTTTCCAATGCTGTATGGGGAGGGAATGGTGACCACTGGACACCAAGTACACTGGATAGTAGAGGGGGGACATCCAAAACCTGTGAAGGGGAAGCAGGTACACCAAATACACTCTATGGGCCCGATCCAATTCTCTTTATTTCCTAAGAGATAATTTTTCACCTTCTGTTCAACTTTTCAGCACTCTACAATTGTAAAATTAGGTGAAGTGTACTGTCAAAATTATTCTATTGCCTGCTGGTGGCTTAAAGGGGCATTTCATGATAAGATGTGAAATTATCGCTTAAAGCGGACCCAAACCAAACATTTTTTTCATTCAAAATATTTAGTTGCACCACTCTGACACATACAAAGATAAATAAACACTCCTTCAAGCCTATGAGCATTTCAGTGCATGCTTTTCACCCTTCTCTTTTCATAACTAGGGTTATACAGGTGGCAGCCATTAGCAATTCCTCCTTTGCCGGACACTACCTACTCCAGCATTTTGCCGGATTCTGTCCCGGCAATTTGAAAGGAAGGGAGGGGTTCCTCCAATAAATGTAAAATATTTTATATTTGTCATCATGCAGCTGAAAAAGAGCTGCTATTATTATAATTTAGAAAATACATTTTATTTCTGAAATCTTGTATTTTTAATTTGGGTCCACTTTAAGGAAAAAGTGAATTGGATCAGGCCCTATGGGAGAGTAAAGGGGGACCACTAGACACCAGGGATGCTGTATGGGAGAGGGAGTGGGGACCATTAGACACTAGGCAACACTGAATGGGGGAGGGAGGAGGGATACATGGATGTTAAAAAAGGCACCAGGTAAAAAGGACACCAGAGATGGACGCTAGTAGAATACTGGTAAAAATGACTGATATTCTACTGCTGATGTATAATCGTAAAATATCGGTAATCTGTACCTAACCTAACCCTGCTCTCACACTGAACACTCCCTTCTACTGGTGCCTAACCCTAAGACCCCCCAGTGGTGCCTGTCCTTAACCTCTAACCAATGGTTCCGAACCTTAAAGGACCACTATCGCGAAAAAGTGTAAAATTTTAAATAAATGTAAACACATACAAATAAGAATGTTTCTTTCTGAGTAAAATGAGCCATAAATTACTTCTCTCCTATGTTGCTGTCACTTACAATAGTTAGAAATCTGAAATAACCAACAGGTTTTGGGCCAGTCCATCTCTCCATAGGGGATTTTCAGCATGGCCTTTATTCTTTATAAAGACACTCTCTGAAAAAGATTTATACAAAGATGCTGGCCAGCCTCCCTGCTCGCCGCACACTTTTTTTTGGCAGTTGAAGGAAGCAACTGCCATTCACTAAGTGCATTTTGAAAATAAAGAAAAACACTGAGAATCCCCCATGAGGAGATGAGCTGGTCTAAATCCTGTCGATTCTGTCAGATTTCTACTGCTTACTGTAATTGACAGCAACATAGGAGAAAAGTAATCAATGGCTCATTTTACTCTGCAGAAAATGTAATTTTTATGTATATATGTTAACATGTACTTTCAATTTTAAGATTTTCACGATAGTTGTCCTTTAACAACCCCCTGGTGTTGCCCAGCTTAAACCCCCTGGTGCATAAGTGTAACCCCCCACCCTCCATGGAGCCTAGCCTTTGTTAGCAAAGCAGGGCTTTTTGACGCCTGATGCGAAGTCACATAGCGCTGAAGCTTGGCAGGACTAGATCAGTAATGCTATAGTCCGCACGCCGCGTATGGGTAATTAAGGGGCCCCGGTGATTGCCGGACCCCAAATTACTTCTGCCTCTGAGTTGCGACAACTCGGAGGGGGAATAGTCATTAGGATCACCCTGCAGCAAAAAGCCACACCACCAAAATACCATGTACGCTTAAACAGAAACATTTTACACGCCAAGCATGACTGGGTGATGCCCGGAATTGGGTTTGGCACAAATGCAGCTCAGAATGGAAGTAAATAAAATAAATAAACAGAAAACACAATACTAGCAGCATTAACATAATACATTTAAAACAGCGTTTCTATAGGCAGTGTATCAGGAACCACAGCCACCTAAAGGTTGGGGGATACTGGGTCATTGGATAGAGTTCAAGAGGTTGACAGTGGAGGGGAAGAAAGAGCCAGAGCTTTCGGTCATGCTGCCCCTACCCTTTAGAACTATCTACCACACCCAGCCCCATCCCTGGAGTTGTTCTAACCCAGACTGAAAAGCCACTGGTTTAGCATGGCACAGTTTACCAATCAACCAATTACTGGTCAGAGACAAGCTTATGTTGAATTAGAGAACATCTGCCAATTACCATAGCTTGATTTCACCAGTTTATTACAAACATGAAGATGTGCGAATTATTGCTTTTTCTTTCCTGAACCGAGACGTAGTGCAGAGGTTCATATAATTGCGACAGTTTGTTTCATATAGAAGAGATAACATTCTAGGGCATGGACATCAAATTCCAATTGCTTATACACCCTCCCCTAGGTGCAGAGTATAATAGTGTTGTCCGGATCATGAACGATTCGGATCTTTGATCCGAATCTATTTTGTGAGTCGAATCATCCGAATCATCAAAATGAGTGATTCGGATCGCAAAAGGGGCGGGGCCAGGAGCGACACGCCCCCTCTCAGCGGGCAGCAGGTTCCTGGAAGCAGAGCCGAGATGGATCGCTCTGTTGGATGGGAGCCAGCCTTGCAGGGAGACAGGTAGATGAGAGAGAGGGGACATGGGTGCCACTGCCAGATATGTGTAGAGCACACATACTGGCTATAATGTGCTGCTCATTACAGGCTGTCTGTTCCGTAGTTGTGCACAGTGAACACATTGGAATCTTTTGGCTCAGCTCAGCACAGCTCAGTTACTTTGCAGGCCCTGTGATTGCAGCGCAATATAATCCTCCTGCACTGCTCTAAACAGCTGCACTTCACTTCTGGGAATGCTTTGCTTTCTTTCACTGTGCGATGTTTGCATTCAGAGTATACAGATGAACATATAGGTGAAATACATGTAAAGCATATGATTGCAGCATGTGGGTATTGTGTGCAAGCAAACATTTCTGCTCTCTGCTCGTCCCTCCTCCCTTCTCTGTCCACTCCCTGCCCTCTGTCCATCTTCTCCCCTTCTCTGTGTGTCCACCCCCCTCCCCTTCTCCTGTCCTGCTAGTCATTTCACCCCACAAATGCTTTGGTAGTAAAATGATCCGAGATTCGGATCAAAGATCCGGATCTTTTCAATGATCCGATTCAAATCATCCAGATCATTGAAAAGATCTGAACTTCCCACCTCTATCGTTAACCAGCATTGATCAGGGGAAAGCGCGAACGCAGTCCCCCACTACCACAAATTATGCAGTCGAGTTTCCCGCATTTGGGGAAATCGCAGGGGTCAACCCACCCGAAGTGCAATGGATGAGCCTCACCCTGGGAGAACCACCTTCGTGATCATGGTGTCTCCCCTGCCAGGTAAGTATGAGTTGGAATCGCATGGAGGGAGGATGCTGGTCTCAGCACTGCTTGCTCAACACAGGGAGACTTTATGACTTGAAACAAATTTATTTTTTCCACATTATATTATCACACAGGCTACATCCTCATATAATTGAAAGTCCTGCTGCTCTGACAATAAGTATAAATTAGCCTCAAACATGAAATCAGCGTAAACAGGAATCTCTCCCAGAGTGCACTGCAGCAGCCAACATATTTGAATAAAGTGACGTCACTCAGGCAGCCACTCCCAACTCCTTTTAAGGATGAGCGACTTGTAGGACAATGCGGAGCGATACTGTAGTCTTTCTATGCCTCCTCTGCAGCTCAGCAGCTCAGCAGCTCAGCAGCTTGCCTGCAGCCAGTGTCTCTCAGTACACCAATAAGAAGCACAACCAGTGGCGTAGCTGAGGAGCTGTGGGCCCCGATGCAAGTTTTACAATGGGGCCCGCAAGCACTCTATACATAACAATTGATATGGTGCATCAAAACCTGCCAATGGCAACTACAGTGTCAGAGGTGCAAGAAGGGGATGGGAAATAGCTTGTTAATGATTACCACTATTCAAAGTATCTATAGAAGTGATTATTATGTGCACAGGACCAATAGAGAGCTAATACTGCAGTTGAGGGAGAGCCCCTCTGGCCCAAGGGCCCCGATGCGGTGGCTACCTCTGCACCCCCTATTGCTACGCCCCTGAGCACAACCACTGGTACAACTACATTTCAATTGCTCATCTTTATGAAGGATTGCACAGTTAAGGGAGAATGTTTTTGATTTTTAGTCAAAATACCATTTACTGTCTAATGTAACCACTTTGGGGCAGGATGGTTCTGGACCCATAAAAGACTGAACTGAAATGAGAGGGATGTGGAGGCTGTCACAATTATTTCCTTTTAAACAATACCAGTTGCCTGGCAACCCTGCTGATCTATTTGGCTGCAGTAGTGTCTGAATCACACCAGAAACAAGCATGCAGCTAATCTTAGATTATTAGATCTAGGGATTAGATTGTGATCCTCTCTCTGTTGATCCTCTCTGAGGGACGCTTGGGGGAAAAAAAAACCCTCTTTTCTAGCGCTTTTCAGAGCGATTTTCCACTTTCCTACACGTAACATTGAGGCTGAACCACCTCAGAAAAGCGCAGAAATGCTGCAGAACTCGCGTTTGGGAGAAAATCACATCGCTCTGGTGGGATTCATCCCATTCATATACATTAGCCAAGCGCTCAGAAGCCCTCTTGCTGTGCATCAGCTCTAAGAGGTATATGGAGGCTGCCGTATTTATTTCCTGTTAAACAATTATTATTATTATTATTATTATTTATTGTATTTATAAAGCGCCAACATATTACGCAGCGCTGCACAATAGATAAATGGGTTAACATACAAGGTAGAACATACGGAAACTCACAACAAAACAAGATCATGCAAATGATTTGATAACAACCAGTTGCCTGGCAGCCCGGTTGATGTATTTGGCTGCAGTAGTGTCAGAATCACACCAGAAACAAGCATGCAGCTAATCTTGTCAGGTCTGACAATAATATCAGAAACACCTGATCTGCTGCATGCTTGTTTGTGGTCTAGGGCTAAAAGTATTAGAGGCAGAGGATCCAGCCAGGCAACTGGTATTGCTTAAAAGGAAATAATTCTGACAGCCTCCATATCCCTCTGACTTCAGATTCCCTTTAAGCACAAAAGGATTGATTTTCAAAGTGTGTTTTGCTCTGGAGCCATATGCAAGTATCTGAGTGGAAGCAGCAGACCTCAATGTATTGTGACTTTTCTCCCTCTTTACTGTTGATCCTCTCTCGTCTCCCTCTTGTGGTTGTCACAGGCCCCACCATCCCTCCTACACTGCATGTTGTAACCCTGCAGCTGTCCCGGTGCTGATGTGGCACTCACACATACACACCAGAGAACATCTGCTCACAGCTGGCTCGTTGGTCTAGGGGTATGATTCTCGCTTAGGGTGCGAGAGGTCCTGGGTTCAAATCCCGGACGAGCCCTGTTTTGCCACATTACAGTCCAGCTCTAGAGAAAACAATATTCTAGCAATGTAAGGTGTAGAAAGTATTTAGAACTTATTTTGGGGTTTTTACTGTTGTCTGTGTGCCTTTGAAATTATTCTCCTTCAGGGTTGGTTCACACTATCAGCTTTTTTTTTTTTTTTTTTTTTTTTTTTAAAGGGGACCTGAAGCCAGTAAAATTATTTAAATAAACACATGACATGGCTGCAAATGAATATTACATACTAACCTCACCCTCAGTTCCTCTCAGAAGCTCACCATTTTCTTCTTACAGTGATCCCTTCCAGTTCTGACAACATTTTGTCAGAACTGAAAATATATCAGCAGCTGTCAGTTATATATCAGCAGCTGTCAGTTACAACTGAATGTGCAATGTAATGTCCATGTTTCCCTATGGCTCAAATGGGTGATATTACAGTTTTATCCTGGGAATAGACTGTTCGTTTCTGTTGTGTGTTTCGGTTCTCGATCATTTTTGCCACTCGATGGTACAATTGTTTCATCCAATCTTACCAATTCTATGTAGTATAAGGGAACTGCCTAATTTATCCTTTCAGTAAATTCACTTAATTTACCCTTATACTACATAGAAATGGTAAGATTGGATGAAAAAATTGTACCATGTATAGCCACCATAAAAACGAACCGTGTAATCCCAGCATAACAGTGTGCTGACCAGGAAGCTGTTATGGGGTAATGGCCATTTTCAAAATGGAGGACGGAGAATTCCATTGATCACAGTGGACAAATGGGACGCAGGAGAGGAGAAAGAGATTGATGATCAGACTACATGGGAGGTAAGTATGACCTGTGTATGGTTATTTTCATTTTTATTGTCAGTTCAGGTTCTCTTTAATTTAAGAAGCTCTTGCTAGTGCAATGCTATGGGGGATTTTATAAAAACACATACGTTAGCAAGAGCTTTTTAAATCACAATTGCTTAGAAAAAGCTCTTGCGGTGTGCAACAGCCCTTACTTCTGGGCCATGAATTGTGTGTTGGACATACAGAAAATGTTAAAGCCCTAAGGAAGGCAAATGTACATGTATTTAAAGTTATTGTGAGTCGTGCTGAAAAAAAAAAAAAAAAAAAGAGCCAGATACTTACCTAAGGAGAGGGAAAGCTCTGGGTCCTAATGAGCCTTCCCTCTCCTCTCCTGGTGCCCTCGGTGCAGCGCTGGCTCCTGTGTTTGAATTCCCCGCCACAGGGGACTTCAGAAGTCTTCAGGAGCCGAGTTCTCCGGAAGACAAGTGGCTCCATACTGCGCATGTGCGAGGGCTCACGTGTGTGCGCAGTATCGGGCGGTCCGTCTTCGGGAGGACTCTGCTCCTGAAGACTTCTGAAGCCTCGCTTCGGCGGTGGAGACAGCAGCATATGACTGAATTGGTGGAATGCTGCTACGGGGGATCCTGCGCTGGAACGGCACCGGGAGAGGAGAGGGAAGGCTCATTAGGACCTAGAGCCTTCCCTCTCCTAAGGCAAGTATATGGCTTTTTTTTTCAGCACGGTTCCCATCGACTTTCATAGAACGTTATAATAATTTAATTGCATAAAAAGGTTTTATATAGATATAAATAAAAATTTGCACTAATTTATATATCCTCAGCAACTCAAAGCTGCCTGCTCACTCCTACTCTGCTTCATCCACTCCATTAGACGCACTGACATGCAATCACAGGAACCACTGCTTTAGGCCTTGTTCACATTATAAATCGCCAGCACAAGCGCTTTTTACAGTGATTTTCCCTGTGCTTTTAGAGCGATTTGCGCTTTTAGCGCTTTTCTAAGCGCCTTTGTCCGGCGATCGGCGTAGATATACCATCATCGGAACACAAAGTGGCTAAAAGAAAATAAATATGGCAGCCTCCATATCCCTTTAAAGAGAACCAGAGGTGGGTTCTAAGAATGCTATCAGCACACAGAGGCTGGGTCCAGGGCCGGGCCGAGGCATAGGCTGGAGAGGCTCCAGCCTCAGGGCGCAGTGTGGGAGGGGGCGCAGAATTTATTTAGCTGTCATTCCTAATTGTGTTTGAAGCAGAAAGAAATAAGAAAAGGGGATACATGGCAGTGACTGCAAGCCAGATAACTAGATATTAAGGTGTTGGGGGGCTTGTGGGCCCTGTGGCGCCTCTTAGTCTAATAGCAATCAGTGTGTAATAGCTGGGGTGGGAGGGATGGAGGGGCGCACTTTGGTGTCTCAGCCTTGGGTGCTGGAGGACCTTGTCCCGGCTCTGGCTGGGTCTGCATATACTGCCCAGCCTCTGTTGCTATACAGTGTCCCCCCAGGCCCCCCTGCAGTCTGCTTGCCCCCCATAAATCAAACGCCGAGCTAGCGACACACAGCGTGTCGCAGCCGGCTGTTTACCTTTGGAAGTGTCAGTCTCGCAGCTCCGCCGCCTCCTCTATGTCACCGCTCCCTGCCTGCGCCCCTTCCTTCCCCGCTGATTGGAGGGAAGGGACGCGGGCGGGGACCGGCGCTATGGAGGAAGTGGGGGAGCGGAGAGACTGACACTTCCAAAGGTAAATAGCCGGCTGCGACACGCTGTGTGTCGCTAGCTCTGTATTTGATTTATGAGGGGCAAGCAGACTGCAGGGGGCCTGGGGGGACACTGTATAGCAACAGAGGCTGGGCAGTATATGCAGACCCAGCCTCTGTGTGCTGATAGCATTCTTAGAACCCACCTCGGGTTCTCTTTAAAGATCCGGCATGCCAAAAAAAATCTATGAACAAGTCCACCTTACAAAGTCTTTTCCACGCATACCTTTTGTTTGCACATCCCAAGCTGCTCAGGAATGTCTACAGTACTGACATCTTCCTTAACCTGGCTGCTGCCTTCTGTGTACAGTTTTATCTCAGAGGAACCTAGAGAGAGCAGTCAGAAACAAACAAATGTCAAAAGCAGGTCATGCCAATCCCAGACTTGCCATACATTCTTAAAGGACTTCCGAGGCCAAAATGACACTTTACCTTTTTATCTGCAGAATCCACAGAGGACGCCTTCCGCGTCCTCCGCTCCGTACCACCGTCAATCTAGATCTTTTAGTTCCCCCAGGGCTTGTCCCAACCCCACCGAATGCGACCCGTTCGGTGGGGTCAGGACAAGCCCTGGGGGAACTAAAAGGACTAGATTGACGGCGGTACAGAGCGGAGGACGCAGAGGGCGTCCTCCGTGGATTCTGCAGACAAAAAGGTAAAGTGTCATTTTCGTCATTTTGGCCTCGGAAGTCCTTTGAAAAGAGGAACTGTAACCAAGAATTGAACTTCATCCCAACCAGTAGCAGATACCCCCTTTACTATGAGAAATCTTTACGTTTTCTCAAATTGATCAGCAGTTACGAGTTATGGCTGATATTGTGGTGAAACTCGTCCCACAGCATGATGTCAGCACATAAGTTCTGACATCACACTGTGGGTGTCTAGTTGCATTGTGGAAAATAACAGCTGTTTCCAACTGCCTGCCTGCGTGCGTGCACACATATTATTATTATTTATTATTATTATTATTTAGTATTTATATAGCGCCGACATATTACGCAGCGCTGTACAGTGTATATATATATATATATATATATATATATATATATATATATATCTTGTCACTAACTGTCCCTCAAAGCAGCTCACAATCTAATCCCTACCATTGACATGTGTCTATATTATGTAGTGTAAGTACTGTAGTCTAGGGCCAATTTTAGGGGGAAGCCAATTAACTTATCCGTATGTTTTTGGAATGTGGGAGGAAACCGGAGTGCCCGGAGGAAACCCACGCAGACACGGAGATAACATACAAACTCTTTGCAGATGTTGCCCTGGCTGGGATTTAAACCAGGGACCCAGCGCTGCAAGGTGAGAGCGCTAACCACTACGCCACATGCTGCCCCATATACATATACATATACATACATATACATACACACACCTTTTAGCCCTTCGCATTGTTAGGGGGTGTGGTTATAGATAATGGCAGTTGGTGCTGGCTGTTTTTTTTTCCATTTCTGCCAGTAGTAAAGATGGTTACGTGCAGACTGATTGTGGTTCATACAACAAAATTACAATGAATATCAACCCTTTGCTATTGACTTGTGGTAATCACTGATGGACTGCCGCTGTGCATGACTGCAGTTGTGGCGAATAGTAATCACTGATGGACAGCAGCTGTGCATGTGCTGCAGTTGTGGCTTGTGGTAATCACTGATGGACTGCAGCTGTGCATGTGCTGCAGTTGTGGCTTGTGGTAATCACTGATGGACTGCCGCTGTGCATGTGCTGCAGGTGTGGCTTGTGGTATCACTGATGGACTGCCGCTGTGCATGTGCTGCAGTTGTGGCTTGTGGTAATCACTGATGGGCTGCCGCTGTGCATATACTGCAATTGTGGCTTGTGGTAATCACTGATGGACTGCCGCTGTGCATGTGCTGCAGTTGTGGCTTGTGGTAATCACTGATGGGCTGCCGCTGTGCATGTGCTGCAGGTGTGGCTTGTGGTAATCACTGATGGACTGCCGCTGTGCATGTGCTGCAGTTGTGGCTTGTGGTAATCACTGATGGACTGCTGCTGTGCATGTGCTGCAGGTGTGGCTTGTGGTAATCACTGATGGACTGCCGCTGTGCATGTGCTGCAGTTGTGGCTTGTGGTAATCACTGATGGACTGCTGCTGTGCATGTGCTGCAGTTGTGGCTTGTGGTAATCACTGATGGACTGCTGCTGTGCATATGCTGCAGTTGTGGCTTGTGGTATCACTGATGGACTCCCGCTGTGCATGTGCTGCAGTTGTGGCTTGCGGTAATCAGTGATGGGCTGCCGCTGTGCATATGCTGCAGTTGTGGCTTGTGGTAATCACTGATGGGCTGCCGCTGTGCATATACTGCAATTGTGGCTTGTGGTAATCACTGATGGACTGCCGCTGTGCATATGCTGCAGTTGTGGCTTGCGGTAATCACTGATGGGCTGCCGCTGTGCATGTGCTGCAGGTGCGGTAATCACTGATGGGCTGCCGCTGTGCATGTGCTGCAGTTGTGGCTTGTGGTAATCACTGATGGGCTGCCACTGTGCATGTGCTGCAGTTGTGGCTTGTGGTAATCACTGATGGGCTGCCGCTGTGCATGTGCTGCAGTTGTGGCTTGTGGTAATCACTGATGGGCTGCCGCTGTGCATGTGCTGCAGTTGTGGCTTGTGGTATCACTGATGGACTCCCGCTGTGCATATGCTGCAGTTGTGGCTTGCAGTAATCACTGATGGGCTGCCGCTGTGCATGTGCTGCAGGTGCGGTAATCACTGATGGGCTGCCGCTGTGCATGTGCTGCAGTTGTGGCTTGTGGTAATCACTGATGGGCTGCCGCTGTGCATGTGCTGCAGTTGTGGCTTGTGGTAATCACTGATGGGCTGCCGCTGTGCATGTGCTGCAGTTGTGGCTTGTGGTAATCACTGATGGGCTGCCGCTGTGCATGTGCTGCAGTTGTGGCAATCACTGATGGACAGTCACTGTGCATGTGCTGCAGTTGTGGCAATCACTGATGGACAGTCACTGTGCATGTGCTGCAGTTGTGGCTTGTGGTAATCACTGATGGACTGCCGCTGTGCATGTGCTGCAGTTGTGGCTTGTGGTAATCACTGATGGACTCCCGCTGTGCATGTGCTGCAGTTGTGGTTTGTGGTAATCACTGATGGACTGCTGCTGTGCATGTGCTGCAGCTGTGGCTTGTGGTAATCACTGATGGGCTGCCGCTGTGCATGTGCTGCAGGTGCGGTAATCACTGATGGGCTGCCGCTGTGCATGTGCTGCAGTTGTGGCTTGTGGTAATCACTGATGTGCTGCCGCTGTGCATGTGCTGCAGTTGTGGCTTGTGGTAATCACTGATGGGCTGACGCTGTGCATGTGCTGCAGTTGTGGCTTGTGGTAATCACTGATGGGCTGCCGCTGTGCATGTGCTGCAGTTGTGGCTTGTGGTAATCACTGATGGGCTGCCGCTGTGCATGTGCTGCAGTTGTGGCTTGTGGAAATCACTGATGTGCTGCCGCTGTGCATGTGCTGCAGTTGTGGCTTGTGGTAATCACTAATGGGCTGCCGCTGTGCATGTACTGCAGTTGTGGCTTGTGGTGATCACTGATGGACTGCCGCTGTGCATGTGCTGCAGTTGTGGCTTGTGGTAATCACTGATGGACGGCCGCTGTGCATGTGCTGCAGTTGTGGCTTGTGGAAATCACTGATGGGCTGCCGCTGTGCATGTGCTGCAGTTGTGGCTTGTGGAAATCACTGATGGGCTGCCGCTGTGCATGTGCTGCAGTTGTGGCTTGTGGTAATCACTAATGGGCTGCCGCTGTGCATGTACTGCAGTTGTGGCTTGTGGTGATCACTGATGGACTGCCGCTGTGCATGTGCTGCAGGTGTGGCTTGTGGTGATCACTGATGGACTGCCGCTGTGCATGTGCTGCAGGTGTGGCTTGTGGTAATCACAGATGGACGGCCGCTGTGCATGTGCTGCAGTTGTGGCTTGTGGTAATCACTGATGGGCTGTCGCTGTGCATGTGCTGCAGGTGTGGCTATCACTGATGGACAGTCGCTGTGCATGTGCTGCAGTTGTGGCATCTGCAGGTAGATTCTACCCGATAGATAATTTTCAATTCGTAAATTTCTAAGTAGCTTGGAAGCTGGAAAAATGTGGGCAACCCTGAGTGAGATCCATGAGACTATTCGGAGGAACCTGTTTGACCAGGACTCATCTTATTGTAATTAGAATGCTAATGAACAGTGAAAAGCCTGGAGGCAGGGGTGCCAACTAACAATGTTTATACAGACGGTTTGTTTGTTTGTTTTTTTTCCACAGAAGAGGCAATAAGAAGACCTTTTTACAGATTGCCCGAAAATGTACAAGCGGTTCTCAACCATTGACAGAACCAGGTCCATTTGTCACCAATTTGGTGCCACAGACAATGCATCCTGTGTAACCCCCCTTCCTCCCTCAATTACCTTACTAACTTAAGCTAGGTACACACATCAGATAAAAGTCTTTGGAAAATGAAAGATCACAGACCAATTTGACCACCTTCCATCTAGTATGAGAGCCATACCTTCACAGTCTATTCTATTGAGCTGAACTCCCCATCAGATAAAAATCTTTGCAAAATGCTGCACACATGCAAAAGATCAGTATCTGCAAAAGATCACGGTGTTCTCCCCAGGCTCTTTTAGCCGGGTGCTCCACCCAGCTAGTTTTGGTGAGCACCCGGCTGTCATCAGCTCACCTCCTCCTATACTGTGAGCAGAGTTGCGCACAGACGCACCGGCCCTGCAGTCTCTCATTTCGCCCCACTCAGCTACAGTTTCATACCACTCGGCTGGAAAAAATTCTGGGGAGAACACTGGATCAGTTCCTACAAAAATCAGTTCCTGCAAAATGCATTCTGAGGCCTGGTGCACACCAGAGGAGTTTTTCTGAGCGTTTTGAGTTTTTGAAACCTCCTGCTAATGTTATCCTATGTGTCTATGCACACTGGAGAGATGAGGTTTTGTAATAAAAACAAAACAGCATTACATTGGGAAGAGCTTTTGAAACCTCTAGCGTTTGGGGAGCTTTTCTGGTGTGTATCAACCCATAATCTATGATATCTGCAGATCTCATACACACCTTGTTTAACGGACCTTCATCTGCAGATCAGACAATTATCTGCAGATCTCAAGACCCATCCTGGTGGATCTGATCTGCAGATAAATGTCTGTTAAACATTACAGATGTTGCCTGGTTGATCTGTGTGAAGACCATGAACTCGGGTAGCACACAGTCCATGATGCAATACTATTGCTCAATGGAAAAATAGCCTGTGAAGCTGTAGACACACATTGGCTTATCATCCATAAAAGTGATGTCGGTAAAATAAATCCGTGCGGGGAAACACCGCTGTCGGTATTTCAGCCTTCTGGGTGGTCATTCATAAAAATGTTGCCTGTTGCGATAGGAGTGCGGATTTATCCCGCTGTAGGCAGGCATGCGGAAACAGGAGAAGCTGGCCGAGTCCCTCCATGTGGTGTTCTCTCTGCTGCTGCTTGGGAGGTCTGTCCTATTCACTTACATGTACTCCGCATGCTTATCGCTACATCCAGGGGAGCGGTAATCCCCGTCCGCATACCGCTTGCATTAGTTTTTATGAATTGACATTTTGTTACATTTCCGCATAGAATCACCGCACAATGCGGTAATTTATCGCTCTGCTCGGGAAAGTCCGCTTCACATGTGGAAACGGCCTTTATGAATACACATTTTGCTCAGTGCTCGGTAAAGTCGGCTGTTTTTAGCATTTCCGCATGCGGGAACGCTTTATGAATGATAGCCTATGAGCGCTTTCTGGGCTTGATTCACTATAGAGTGATAACTGCTATCACGTCAGCTGACACACACAAAGATTTGCGCACGAAAAGCTTTACTTTGCGTGATAAGCTAAGGTTTGCACACGATCACGTGCGCTTTTCACGTGACTATCCCTATTCATTCAGTGTGCAGCACCCTGCCCCAGCCTCTCCACTCTCTCTCCAAGTGCTGCTGTGTACTGTAGTGATACTGGAAGAGTCTGCAGAGCCAGTTCTGCTCCATCAGAGATGGACAGAATGAGTGTAATAAGCTGAGGCTGGGAGTACACTTGTCTGTCAGTTTTCTGTATGCGTTTTCTGCACACCACATGTGTCTGTATGTGTGAAAACATGCAAGTTTATCACAGAAGCTAATGTAATTGATAGAGAAAATGCATGCAGTTCTTCACTGCTGTCTGTTTTTATCTGCATGGGGAAAACACATTCAGGGGTGCACTAGCCAATTGAATAACATTGGTTCTCAGTTTGCCTGTGCAGAAAGCGAGGGAGGAGAGGTGGGTCCATCCAAAGTTTTGCAAGAGGAGGGGGGGGGGGCAGTTATTTCTAGTTACGCCCCTGATTCAATTCATCTATAGAAGTGATTATTACTAACACAGGACCATTATAGGGTTAATACCATGGTTGAAGGAGGTCCCCTCAGGGCCAAGAGCTCCAATACAGTCACAACCTCTGCATCTTCTATTGCTACGCCGCTGGCAACATTCACCATGGGAAGGGAAGGTACACATTACACATGGGGAAGACCTGGTGGAGCTTGCCAGCCTCCCTCTCTGATTTATCTGATGATCGAATCTGCTCTCCTATCTGCCATTGTATACACTTTTCACTGTGTTCTTTGCAGACAGGCTGTAAAACTTTACATAATGCTAAAGGGGCCCATACACCTAACGATTTTCCCGCCGATATACAGCAGATTCGATCACTGTGATCAAATCTGCTGTGGAATCGTTGCACAAACGCTGACAGAACGATCAATTACCGTCCAAAATCAATCGTTCCCGTCGATCCGTCCGTGCAGACTTTGCTCGATCGCCGGCGGGTCGGGAGTGCGTCGATAGCGGCGTTCGAGTGTGCGACGACCGACACTAGCGGCAATACATTACCTGATCCGGCACGTATCCCCGGTCTCCGCTGCCTTCTTCTCTGCGCTGGGCTCCGAGTCCGGCAGGCTTCACTGAACTTCCTGCCGGGGAAGTCGGCAGCTTCACAGATTGTGCTCGGTTTCATGCTGAAATCGATTCACAATCTGTTTTCAACCATACGATCCCTCTCTGATCAGAGAGGGCTCTATCTGTTGGTCGATCTGATGGCAAATTGACCAGTGTACCTTAAGATGTCAGAGCAATAAAAGTAAATACATAATAATACAGTAGGAACATAGAGCTAGGACCATGGCAGGAACCACACAGTGAGGTCCTCTGAGGACAGTCAGTGACATGAATATGTATAAAGACATCACTCCTATATACATACACTAGTCTATGCTATATAATGGGCGGTATAGTCAGCGGGCACAGCAGAAGGCAGACACACACCACACTGGGATAACTGAACACGTGCTCAGCAGCAAGCTCTGCTGCACCACCAAACCCATCCGCACCTCTCTCTGCAAGCCGTGGTGAAAGTTCAGTCTCCGCCCAGCTCCGCGTCACGTGACTGCCAAGCCGACAAACACGCCCCTGTATGCTTATCACACGTCTCCTGCAGTGAATGGGACTGCTTGGCTCGCGCTCTGTACTGTGCTGACTGAGGAAGATACCAGCAGGAGCGGAGGAGGGGGGGATACAGGGGGGAAGAATATACCAGCAGGAGCTGAGGAGGGGGGCACAGGAGCCTCTGGGGCACAGGCAACAGGACTGAAGACTGTTCTCACTGCCTACAAGAAGAGAAGGACTATGACTGACATCCATCTACAGCAGCTGAGACTGCTTGAGCCTCTTTCTGCAGAAGAAGAGCATTAATGACATAAACTGCGCCTAGGCAACTTGCAGGAAGTCAGGAGTTGTCTCTGGAGACTGTACTTCTTCCACCAGCAACAGTCCAGGATCATGCAAAGCTGTGCCTAGGCAATTTACAAGAATTCAAGAGTATGGTGCCTAGGTAACTTGCAGGTAGTCAGGAGTGGTGTTTCTAGGCAACTGGCAGGAAGTCAGAAGTAGCGTGCCTAGGCAACTTGCAGGAAGCCAGGAGTCGTTGGCCTAGGCAACTTGCAGGAAGTCAGGAGTAGTTGGCCTAGGTAATTGGCAGGAGTACTAGGTAACTGGCAGGAGTAGTGTGCCTAGGCAACTGGCAGAAGGACAGAAGTTGTGGTGACTTGCACCCCTTTCAACAGTAGAAGCACAGAACTAATGCAAACTGTGCCTAGGCACCTGGTGAGAGAGCTGGAGCTGTGGTGATTCTACTCAGTGGAGCAAAAGTAATAACACTAACTGTGCCCAGATACCTGGTGACAGAGCTGGAGTAGTGAAGAAGGTATATCGCCCATTGCTAATACTAATTGTGCACCTAGGCACCCAGAAGGAGAGAAGTAGTAGTTGAAGCTGTACTCCTTCACCCAGTAGAGGAACAACAAGCGTAATACAAAGTGTGCCTAGGCACCCAGAGAAGAGTAGGAGTAGTGGAGATTGGAGCAGTAGATGAATAGAGCCTTCTGCACTACACTGTATGGGAAGTGTCCTGTAGCTCAGAGCCAATAAACTGCATGCTTCAGAAGATCAGGAGGACTTTTTCTTGTACCCCTGCCCACAGAAGAGGAGCAGGAGTCCTATCCTGCTCACAGAAGAAGAGCTGGGGTCATTTAGGCTGCACCCAGGAGGCATCATGGAGGTTCTTTTGGGCTCTGCAGCCCTGGTTGGCTGCACGGTGCTCCTATGTGAGTCGTTGCGCTGGATAATCAGGAGGACTCTGCCCAAAAGTCTAGGTTTGGATCTGGCCATGGAAGTGGTGTCCACCCTGCAGCTTAGCTGCTGTACACGTGAGATGGTGCTACTGGGCACCACTGCTGGCCTGAAGCTCTGGCTGTCCCTATCGCTGACCTACCTGCTGACTGTGCTGCACTGCCTGACGTCCCGGAGTGCCACCTGTAACCCGTGTGGGAGTTTGGACCAGTGGCTGCGGGGTTTGGCGAGGGGCTCAGGTGCTGCTCTGCAAGTGATGGCCCAGTTTGCAGGGGCTGCTCTGTCCTGGGTCCTGGTACCCCATCTCAGGTCATTGAGATTGTCACCATTGCATGAGCTGAACGTGGACTGCAAGACCATCCTGCATGTGCCCACTCTGTCCGGTGCCTTAGTAGAGATGACCTGTGCCCTGAGCCTATTTCTGATCCTGCATCTCTTTCCCAGGGTCAGTGACCTCCTCCGGCCACACGTGGTGGCTCTGACCATCACCGGTATCGTCTATGGAGGTGAGGAGTTAACGTGGAGGGGGGGCTTATTGTTTATGTGTGATGAGGCTTGGTTAAAGCGTACCCGAGACGACATGTGACCTGGTGAGATAAACGTTTATGTACAGGGCAAAACATATAAATAACCAGGCTGTTTTACTTGTTTTATTTTGCTGCCTGAAAGAGTTAATTTTTAGGCATGGAGGTGACAGCTTGTGTCTTATTGGTACCTTGTCGATAATATTGTAAACATCTCTGATAACTGAATTACAGCCTTAAAGCCTCATCTACACGCGTAGATGACGCTCTGATGTGTATTATCAATCGAGCCGCTGATGCTGATGACAGGTCGGATCTTGCCACCGCCGATTCTCTGCTCGTTCCCCACGAGGGGACAATGGCAGGGAATCGAGCGGAAGATAAGCGGCGCCAGCCGGGGACGAGGGCGGATCGAATCCGGGGCGCGAGCGGGGACGTGGCAGGTACGCGCGGGGATGCGGAAGAGGGGATTCGGCGGCTAATCGAGCTGCCGGATCACCTTGTGTAGACAGGGCTTAAAAGTTTTCCTTGCAGAATACAACTTTTGAGGGCAGAGGGAGTGATAAAAAAAAGGTCAATAGTTCATGTATTTTCATTCAGGGACACTTAATGGGCTGCCACTGGGCAGAGACAACAAAACATTCAATATACTTTGTAAATGTTTAAATATAAAATAAAAACATGGGATATCTAAAAGAAAGGTAATTTTTATGGTGGCCATACACGGTACAATAAAAACGTTCGATTTTCCCGTTTATTCGATCTAAATGATCGAATTGAATGAAAGTTGAAAATATTTTTTTTTTCGATCAAGAAATTCGAACGATCATCCCGTTTTTTCGGGAAAAATGATCGGACATGCTGGAAAAATCTTTATATTCGATCTAACGGAATAATCGAACTAAATTATCTAATTGAAAAATTGTACCATGTATGGCCACCTTTAGGAGTAGTAGGATCGGGTTAACTTGATTAATGTTGTAGAGAGAGTAGCAGTGGTGGGCATTTTGCCCAGAAGCCATGGCAACCAATTAATTATCACTATACTCAAAGCATATCTAAGGGCTCATTCACACCAGAGCCCTTTTTTTGCGTTTCAACACAAAGTCGAAACTTTGCATTAACCAAGGTAAAATGAAAGTTCATATACTTTAATTTTAACTTTCATGCCCAACGCTGCGCTTCAGTGTGTTGCGGTTCAACGCACCCGGGAACGTTTATCTCGTCGGGTTAATGAATTACTACCGCCGCTAATCAGCGTCGCACCACAGCATCCCGACGACACGCCGCAGGCTAGTCAACGTGTGCAGGAAACGGCTCCTGCACGCGTTGACTAATGTGAAAGAGCCCTAAAAGATTCATTTTGATTGGTTAAAGGAGATGACATAAGGGTGTTTTCCTCTGGCCGTGTTTGGATGAGATTTTCGGATCAGATTTTCCAATCAGAAGTGCACCAAGATTAAAATAGTAATCGCTGTGTTCTTTCTACTCATACAATTTAATTTTCACACCGAAACACAAGTGTAGCTCATCCTGCATTTTGGTTAAGTCACTTAAAGAGACACTGAAGCGAGAATAAATCTCGCTTCAGTGCTTATATTCAGCAGGGGCGTGTGTGCCCCTGCTAAAACGCTGCTATCCCGTGGCTAAACGGGGGTCCCTTCGCCCCCAAACCCACCCCTGCAAAATCTACGACCAACTTGGTCGTAGATTTTGCTGCTCTTGAGGCAGGGCTAACGGCTGCAGCCCTGCCTCCAGTCGCGTCTATCAGCGGTGCATCGCCGCCTCTCCCCCGCCCCTCTCAGCGAAGGAAGACTGAGAGGGGCGGGGGAGAGGCGGAGATACGCGCTGACAGACGCACGTGAGGCAGGGCTGCGGCGGTTAGCCCTGCCTCTATGCGGAAGAGATCCCCGGCGAGGACGGAGGGGATTTGGGGGTGAAGAGACCCCCGTTTAGCCGCGGGATAGCGGCGTTTTAGCAGGGGCACACATCGCGGATTCTCCCACACCTCTGCCTTACTCACGGAGGACCAGATAGTAGTGCCATTCATTTACCAACTGTTATCTACAGTGGTGTGAAAAACTATTTGCCCCCTTGCTGATTTCTTATTCTTTTGCATGTTTGTCACACTTAAATGTTTCTGCTCTTAGTTAGCTATTAGTCAAAGATAACCTAATTGAACACAAAATGCAGTTTTAAATGATGGTTTTTATTATTTAGTGAGACAAAAAAACTCCAAATCTACATGGCCCTGTGTGAAAAAGTGATTGCCCCCCCTTGTTAAAAAATAACTTAAAGGTGGTTTATTACACCTGAGTTCAATTTCTGTAGTCACCCCCAGGCCTGATTACTGCCACACCTGTTTCAATCAAGAAATCACTTAAATAGGAGCTATCTGACACAGAGAAGTAGACCAAAAGCACCTCAAAAGCTAGACATCATGCCAAGATCCAAAGAAATTCAGGAACAAATGAGAACAAAAGTACTGTAATTGAAATCTATCAGTCTGGTAAAGGTTATAAAGCCATTTCTAAAGCTTTGGGACTCCAGCGAACCACAGTGAGAGCCATTATCCACAAATGGCAAACACATGGAACAGTGATGAACCTTCCCAGGAGTGGCCGGCCGACCAAAATTACCCCAAGAGCGCAGAGAAAACTCATCCGAGAGGCCACAAAAGACCCCAGGACAACATCTAAAGAACTGCAGGCTTCACTTGCCTCAATTAAGGTCAGTGTTCACGACTCCACCATAAGAAAGAGACTGGGCAAAAACGGCCTGCATGGAAGATATCCAAGGCGCAAACCACTTTTAAGCAAAAAGAACATTAAGGCTCGTCTCAATTTTGCTAAAAAAACATCTCAATGATTGCCAAGACTTTTGGGAAAATACCTTGTGGACCGACGAGACAAAAGTTGAACTTTTTGGAAGGTGCGTGTCCCGTTACATCTGGCGTAGAAGTAACACAGCATTTCAGCAGAAGAACATCATACCAACAGTAAAATATGGTGGTGGTAGTGTGATGGTCTGGGGTTGTTTTGCTGCTTCAGGACCTGGAAGGCTTGCTGTGATAGATGGAACCATGAATTCTACTGTCTACCAAAAAATCCTGAAGGAGAATGTCCGGCCATCTGTTCGTCAACTCAAGCTGAAGCGATCTTGGGTGCTGCAGCAGGACAATGACCCAAAACACACCAGCAAATTCACCTCTGAATGGCTGAAGAAAAACAAAATGAAGACTTTGGAGAGGCCTAGTCAAAGCCCTGACCTGAATCCTATTGAGATGTTGTGGCATGACCTTAAAGAGGCGGT
The DNA here is from genome assembly GCF_040937935.1 of Hyperolius riggenbachi. Taxonomy (NCBI): domain Eukaryota; kingdom Metazoa; phylum Chordata; class Amphibia; order Anura; family Hyperoliidae; genus Hyperolius; species Hyperolius riggenbachi. The sequence goes on from NC_090647.1 coordinate 47,451,990, forward strand.
TCATGCTAGAAAACCCTCAAATAAAGCTGAATTACAACAATTCTGCAAAGATGAGTGAGCCAAAATTCCTCCAGAGCGCTGTAAAAGACTCGTTGCAAGTTATCGCAAATGCTTGATTGCAGTTATTGCTGCTAAGGGTGGCCCAACCAGTTATTAGGTTCAGGGGGCAATTTCTTTTTCACACAGGGCCATGTAGGTTTTGAGTTTTTTTTCTCACTAAATAATAAAAACCATCATTTAAAACTGCATTTTGTGTTCAATTATGTTATCTTTGACTAATAGTTAATGGTTTTTGATGAGCAGAAACATTTAAGTGTGACAAACATGCAAAAGAATAAGAAATCAGGAAGGGGGCAAATAGTTTTTCACACCACTGTATATTATACATACTTGTAGATGTGCCTGATCTGTACTGTGTCCCTGTTTATTTTTATCTATTTTAACTGTCTTTATTACAGTGGAATCTCGTTATAGTAAACTCTGATATAGTAAACCTCTGGATATTATAAACTCTGTCCCCAGGTCCCAGGAAATGTGTCTGTATAAATATACAATGTATGACCAAATCTGGTTTAGTAAAATTCTGATACAGCAAAGTACTATTAACACCATAAGTTAGCTCAGGCCTCACGTTCGAAAAAAAATCAATAACTTTATTGTGAACAGATATCAAAGGCGAGTAGCAAATCCATAGATAATTAAAATGCACTAAAACACAGAGAAACCTCAGAGATGGCAAGGCCCCCCACACACACATACACACATATACATGCCCAGGCCCGTATTTATGCCACAGGAGTCTATAGGCACTGTTGTCATGGCACCCTAGACTTCACCCTCTATGAACATACAAACACCCACCAAACCGCACCACAAGTGTGCTGCCTGGCCCAGCTGTCACTTCTCCCTTACTTCCCTTCTCTGTCATAGGTAGCTACGGGTGTTAATATTAAGTAGCCAGAGCTATCCTCCATATTGCTAGAGATGCCCCCAAGTAATAGGTAGCTGGAGGTACTCCGGACTGAAGGGAGATCTGGTCAGTGGAATGCAGAAACCCGGCTAAGTAACCTCTCATTTACACTCTCATCAGGTCTCTGCATAGGGAAGGAGGGAGGGAGGGACTTGGGGAGGGGAATGAGCCGCCTTTCCATTATCAGGAGCCTGTAGGCATGTGCCTACAGTGCCTTATGGTAAATCCAGTCCTTTACATGCCACATAACCAACTGCCATTCACACCACCTGGATGTAAACAGGACCTAATGATTGCTGTATACAGTTCTTATACATACTTGCAAAAGTATTCGGCCCCCTTGAAGTTTTCCACATTTTGTCATATTACTGCCACAAACATGAATCAATTTTATTGGAATTCCACATGAAAGACCAATACAAAGTGGTGTACACGTGAGAAGTGGAATGAAAATCATACATCATTCCAAACATTTTTACAAATAAATAACTGCAAAGTGGGGTGTGCGTAATTATTCGGCCCCCTTTGATCTGAGTGCAGTCAGTTGCCTATAGACATTGCCTGATGAGTGCTAATGACTAAATAGAGTGCACCTGTGTGTAATCTAATGTCAGTACAAATACAGCTGCTCTGTGAGGGCCTCAGAGGTTGTCTAAGAGAATATTGGGAGCAAGTCCAAAGAACACACAAGACAGGCCAGTGATCAAGTTATTGAGAAATTTAAAGCAGGCTTAGGCTACAAAAATATTTCCAAAGCCTTGAACATCCCACGGAGCACTGTTCAAGCGATCATTCAGAAATGGAAGGAGTATGGCACTACTGTAAACCTACCAAGACAAGGCCATACACGTAAACTCACAGGCCGAACAAGATGAGCGCTAATCAGAAATGCAGTCAAGAGGCCCATGGTGACTCTGGACGAGCTGCAGAGATCTACAGCTCAGGTGGGAGACTCTGTCCATAGGACAACTATTAGTCATGCACTGTACAAAGTTGGCCTTTATGGAAGAGTGGCAAGAAGAAAGGCATTGTTAACAGAAAGCATAAGAAGTCCTGTTTGCATTTTTCCACAAGCCATGTGGGGGACACAGCAACCATGTGGAAGAAGGTGCTCTGGTCAGATGAGACCAAAATGGAACTTTATGGCCAAAATGCAAAACGCTATGTGTGGCGGAAAACTAACACTGCACATCACTTTGAACACACCATCCCCACTGTCAAATATGGTGGTGGCAGCATCATGCTCGGGGGGTGCATCTCTTCAGCAGGGACAGGGAAGCTGGTCAGAGTTGATGGGAAGATAGATGGAGCCAAATACAGGGCAAACTTGGAAGAAAACCTCTTGGAGACTGCAAAAGACTTGAGACTGGGGCGGAGGTTCACCTTCCAGCAGGACAACGACCCTAAACATAAAGCCAGGGCAACAATGGAATGGTTTAAAATAAAAAATATCTATGTGTTAGAATGGCCCAGTCAAAGTCCAGATCTAAATCCTATTGAGAATATGTGGCAAGATCTGAAAACTGCTGTTCACAGACGCTGTCCATCTAATCTGACTGAGCTGGAGCTGTTTTGCAAAGAAGAATGGGCAAGGATTTCAGTCTCTAGATGTGCAAAGCTGGTAGAGACATACCCTAAAAGACTGGCAGCTGTAATTGCAGCAAAAGGTGGTTCTACAAAGGATTGACTCAGGGGGCCGAATAATTACGCACACCCCACTTTGCAGTTATTTATTTGTAAAAAATGTTTGGAATGATGTATGATTTTCGATCCACTTCTCACGTGTACACCACTTTGTATTGGTCTTTCACGTGGAATTCCAATAAAATTGATGCATGTTTGTGGCAGTAATGTGACAAAATGTGGAAAACTTCAAGGGGACCGAATACTTTTGCAACCCACTGTGTACTCTAGCATGCTGCAGGCTAATTGGATTGCTGTGCTTTCCCGATGCTGAATAAAGGATGAATTTCTCCTCAGATCTGTCTTTTCCTGGTCCCTTGGGGTTTACTATAAAGATACATTCCTTCATTACATTTGTTATGCTTGGACTTATGAGCTTGTATTACCCATTAATGTCTCTTTGGATACTTTGATTTATGTTGACACATATCCATGGCAACAATCCTGGTGCTACTCATTGTCCTCGTGCCCCCCCACCCCCTTTTCTTGTCCCTATAGCTCCAAAGTTTAAAGCCGCATCTACACGCGTAGATGCGGCCGCGATGTGGCTTATCAATCGAGCCACAGATGCGGCTCGATTGATAAGATCCGACAGGACGGATCTTGCTTCCGCCGATTCCCTGCTCGCTCCCCGCGAGGGGACAATGGCAGGGAATCGAGCGGAAGATAAGCAGGGACGAGCGGGGAATCGAATGCGGCGCACGCGCGGCGAGCGGGGACGTGGAAGAGGCGATCCGGCGGCTAATCGAGCTGCCGGATCGCAGCCTCATCTACCCGTGTAGATGAGGCTTTACATATATGCACTGGAGGATTCTGTTGAATATGGACACAATCAGGGACTGGAGACCTGGGGTCCCCAAGGACAATGAGCAGCGCATCTGTAAAAACAGTACAAACTGCCTGAGGGAAGCTCAACACAGCAGGAGGCGTAAAAACACATTCTGAAACTCCCTTTCTTTCCTGTCTTGTTTTTTTGCAGCTTTAGCATTCTGGCCTTTCTGACCTACTTTCATGCTTCACATTCCTTTACTTGTTATCAGCCTACAAGCTTTACAAACACTCATTACAAACAGTGCAGTCACTTTACCCTACAAGCGGGACAACAAGTGCTTCATGTGACCTTAAAGGGACACTTTAGTCAAAAAAAAAAAAAAAAAAAAACAGTTTTACTCACCTGGGGCTTCCAATATCCCCCTGCAGCTGTCCGGTGCCCTCGCCGTCTCCCTCCGATCCTCCTGGCCCCGCCGGCAGCCACTTCCTGTTTCAGTGACAGGAGCTGAGAGGCTGGGGACGCGAGTGATTTTTCGCGTTCCTGGCCACAATAGCGCCATCTATGCTGCTATAGCATATATCATATACCATATAGCAGCATAGATGGTGCTAATGTGTCTGGGAACGTGAAGAATCACTCGCGTCCCCAGCCTGTCAGCTCCTGTCACCGAAACAGGAAGTGGCTGCCGGCGGGGCCAGGAGTGTGGTGATATATTGAGGTGCTGATGATATTAGGAAATGCAGGAACATATCTCTGTCATTTTCTGCCTGCTATATGCACATGTGTATTCTGCTTTGAAGGGATGGTCATCTGGCTGTACTACATTTGCATTGAATTTCTGTGGAAGCAGGGGGCTGGGACATTAGCATACAGTTCCTCTGGACAGCCAGAAAACAGGTAATTAGGAAACACTTAATCAGACAGTTGCTTTGAAGCCTCTACAGGTGGTCTGACCCTGTTGTCTGAATACTGTAGCAGAGGTGTGTGGTGTGTGGAAGCAATTGTCACCTGGACTAGCTGCAGTATGCCTTGAAGCAGCTCACACCAGCCTGAGACAGGACTTCACACAGGACATCCTGCTGCAATGTGAAAGCCTTAATCAATTGTCACCTGTAACCTGGGGAGATTGGAGGTTAGGGAAATCTTTTCATGTATGTGGGCTATAGTACATTTTTCCCATATGGATGTTAGATCTCTGGAAATCCAATTATGACTGAGATTTAATTAAAAACTAGTTCCTCCCCTCCCCAAGGAAGTTGCAGCCTCCAGGCGTATCTTACAGTATAAAACCGCAGCTAGGATAGCCACAACTTGTAGTTCTTGGAGGTAGTCCACACGGCTAGAACTAACCTGGTTCCTGACCAGAAGTGCGTACTCCCGCAACAACGCCAGATCGATACGCTGGTACGTTTATTTCCCCGTTTATTTTGGTAAGCAAAATTGCTTGGTGTGTATCTCTGCAACCTCTTATCTTTGTAACTCTTAATTTTTGTAACTTTTACTTTGTAACTTTTTTTACTTTGTTTTGTACATCTTTTGTATATATTAAGTTCTGCATTGTTCCACGTTTTTATGGAATATTAAATCGTTATTTAATAAGCTTGACTTCTGCTGTGCTAAACTAACACTCATAGCCTAGAAGAGACTGAAGTGTAACCGTGTATAAGTTTCATGCCTAATTGTACGCTTGAGCAACACTACCGTATGAAATTGTAATTGCATTGTGTGTGGGGGCGTTTGTCATACGTTGGCCTAAGCGCGCAGCTGACCCAACGTACGAACAACGCCAGTGCGAGTAGCGACAGCAGAGTGGCTAACAGTATCGTTCGGAACGACTGTTAGTGGGTTTTTGCTTCACGACAGTGTAAGATTGCAACTGTGTGTGTGTGTGGGTGCGTGGCGTTCCCGTATTCGGCCTAAGCGCAAAGCTGACCCAAATACGAAAACGCGGAGTGCGCGCTGAGGACTCAACAGCAGAGTGGAAGTGTCTAGCGAACAGCTAGTGGTGGCAGTGAGAGGTGTTCTGAGGGGTCCCAGCCTTGTTTTAGCTCGAATAAGGCTGCTTCCCGCTTGATCTGGTCAAACCCGCAGTCGGGAACCGTATACGCAGGCGTGCCGCGGGCCGGTTCCTGACAAGGAGGATCGGAGGGAGACGGCAAGGGCAACCGGACAGCTGCAGGGGGCTATTGGAAGCCCTAGGTGAGTAAAACTAATTTTTTTTGTTTGACTTAAGTGTCCCTTTAAACACACTGATAAAAAAAGGTTAGTTTTGAGCAGGGCTGTGGAGTCGGAGTCGTGGAGTCGGGGCAATTTTGGGTGCCTGGAGTCAGAGTCGGGAAAAAATGCACCGACTCCTAATGAATTTAAACTGTAATTAAAATAGAAAATATGATAAAATGTTCTATTTCTCAGATAATAGTCATCATAAATAATTTATACATACAGTAATAGCTGTGCTTAGTCCACAAAAATGAAGTAAACCAATCAAAATTAATGACTTCTGCTGCTTCAATAAAGCAGTCCCTGTATTTTTAAAGTGAGATATACACATCTGATTGTGACTGTATATATGATGTGTACACAGGAATCTCTTCTATATACTAAATAACATCTATGTTGTAAGAATAAAGCCTGATGTGTAGCCGTGTCACTAATAGAGATGGTCAATGAGATGGAAATAATTCTGCGTTGATGCTGATTTATGCAAATGTATGCACTCTCTTTGCTTATGAAATCAAATAATTTAATATGTTGTTAAAATTTGGTTTGGTGACTACGAATTAAATGGTACCTGAGAAGGATGAAAAGAAAAGTGTTATACATACCTGGGGCTTCCTCCAGCCCCCTTCAGGCTAATCAGTCCCTCGCTGTCCTCCTCCACCACCTGGATCTTCTGCTACGAGTCCTGGTAATTCAGCCAGTCAGCGTTCTGCACCTGCGCAATAGTGCTGCGCAGGTGTAGTACGCTCCCAGCGGCAGATTGTGTGCATGCGCACTACGCCAGACTGGCTCAAGTACCTGGACTCATAGCAGAAGATATAGGTGGCGGAGGAGGACAGCAAGGGACTGATTAGCCTGAAGGGGGCTGGAGGAAGCCCCAGGTATGTATAAAACTTTAATTTCATCTGTCTCAGGTTTACTTTGTTACACAGTAGTACTATACTCTACATATGCACTCCCCACAGAGCTACAGAGAATCCACCGAGAATGCTGTGCACATTGAACACAGAGGTGTTGTCTATCACCCATAAACTCAAGGACTAGTTTTAGTCTATGACTAAAGGGAATAAATTTGTCAGTCTCCATATCCTTCTCACTTCAGTTGTCTTGTAAAATTCCTAAGCGTTGGCAGTTAAGAGACGAATTTCATGTTACATACTTTCAATCAACAAGATTGTGATATGCAAATTAGAGGAGTCGGACTCGGTGGAATCCTAAACTGAGGAGTCGGAGTCGGTGGATTTTTGTACCGACTCCACAGCCCTGGTTTTGAGAAGAAAATTGCTGAGCTTCTACAAAGTTTGGGGTTTTTTTTACAGGGAAAACTTGTATGTGAAATTAGCTTTATTACACGATCTATCAGGTGTTAACAATTTCTCATTGAACAGTATCTTTTGATAGTATTATACTTACCATATAAGTAAGTGTGGATAAGTAGAAGCACAGTCACTGTCACCTTTAATGCTAGATACACACCATACAATTTTCTGGCAGATTTACCTGCCAGATCCATTATTTCCAACATGTCCGATATGAATTTCGATCGATTTTCCGATCGATTTCCATAGATGTGAATGGAAATCGATCTGAAAATCGATCAAAATTCATATCGGACATATTGGAAATAATTGATCTGGCTGGTAAATCTGCCAGAAAATTGTATGGTGTGTACCTAGCATTACAATCAGGACTTGATTGTTAGGGTGATACTGGGGAGGGGGGGCACAAGCGCTGTACAGACACATTGCTCAGCTAAAGGCGAACAGCATGTACTATTCCTTAGAGAAGGAAGGAGGGGCAATGGGGAGGCTCCTGGCAGACGGGGTAAGCGAGAGAACAATACGTCTGCATGCCTTTTGATCTACATAAACACATTGCTGCCATGGCGATTGGCCGGTATGTTGTGGTTTCAGATTGTTGGCACCGGGTTGCCATGGAAATGACCTGCAAGTGGCTGAAGATACCAGTGCTCTCACCTCACTACTAGAGACTGACAAGCATGGTCAGCTCAAGGGGCCCATACACTGGTCGATTTCAGCCTTCAATCGATTGGAAATCGATTGCTGATCGATTTTCAGCCGATTTCGATCGATTTGATTTATCTGACAGGATGGAAAATCTAGTCAGCAGCAAATCGATGGCCCATAGAGTTGCATTGGATCTAATGGTCCAATAATGCATTTAGATCAATTTACAATAGATTTCATTCTGAAATCTATTGGAAATCTTTTCCTAGTGTGTGGCAAACATCAGATAGATTCCTGTCAGATTCGACTTGACAGGCATCTGCCTGAAATCTATCTGATAGTTAAATCTGCTGCAAATCTATAGGTGGCCACACACCATACCATTTTCATGCAATCTGACTGTACAATTGTTATACAATCTTACCAACATCCATGTAGTATAACAGCACTTGGTGATTGATTGTACATCCAGATTGCATGAAAATTGTATGGTGTGTGGCCACCTTATCAGTGTATGGCCAACTGTAGCCTGTCAGGAGGGAGGAGGCGTGGCTTCATCTGATAGCTTTGCCACCTCATGTGACTAAAGGTTGAGTATTTTCGATAAAAAAATAATTGATTGCAAAATTGTTTATATCCAATTTACTTAATATTATGACCTAAAAATGCAGTTAGAATGATTTTTGAAGTAGGTCTTAGGAATGTGTCCTTCTTTCTCTTCTTAGGAGGTTGGAGGTGTGAAAGGTGATCATTCCTGGGGGATTCCACTCACGGAGTTGTTTGGGCAGCACGGTGGCGTAGTGGTTAGCGCTCTCGCCTTGCAGCGCTGGGTCCCCAGTTCATATCCCAGCCAGGTCAACATCTGCAAGGAGTTTGTATGATCTCCCCGTGTCTGTGTGGGTTTCCTCCGGGCATTCTGGTTTCCTCCCACATCCCCAAAACATACAGATAAGTTAATTGGCTTCCCCCTAATTTGGCTCTAGACTATGATACATGCATTAAACATTATAGACATATGGACTATGGTAGGGATTAGATTGTGAGCCCCTCTGAGGGACAGTTAGTGACAAGACAATATATTCCGTACATCGCTGCGTAATATGTCGGCGCTATATAAATACTTAAATAAATAAATAAATAAACCCTGGATGGGACTCCACATGCTACTCACACTATGTCTATATATCTCTCAGTAATATATTATGTTCCAGAGAAGTACTCAGACCGCACATACTCACTGCCTTACAGCGTAACACTTACCACAGATATATATAGAACTAGTGTTCCTCATGCAAGAGAACACTGGACTCTGCAACACCAACTCCAGCTCTAGGTAACAAAGTGTGGAATGTGGAGGCAGCCATTGCTGACTTGTCCAATATTTTTATGCTTTTTTAACGTTTTGTAGTTGAGTCCAAATTTTGCATCATTATTAAAACCAAATAAAATGATACACACTAAGTGGCTAAAAAATTAGAGACACCTTCTAATAACGAGTTGGTCCACCTTTAGCTCTGATCCTATTTTGACATTAAGTTCCATAACTACGTCGTCCAAAGCTGAACGTTCCTTATATAAGCAATTCTCCATTGTTACGTCACGCTACGTCACCGTTGGACTGGTTTATTTTTAAATATGGGGTGTCTCTAATGTTTTTGGGCCACTCAGTGTACATTCTTTCTATTTAGGTTTTGGTGCAAGGTAAGCACAGAGGTATGTTTATTCCGGATCCACATACCTCTGTGTGTTGCCCGTTCCTCTGTTTGTTTTCCCTGGCCCTTGTAACCATTAAAAATGTTGCCTTTTGGCTTAAAGTGAACCTCCGGACTAAAAATCTACTCAGCAGCACTGAAAAGGCTTGGTGTTTTTTTAACAGTTTTTCACAGCATCAGAACTTTGTTTTTCTTACCAAAGCATCATTTTTAGCTGCATTTTTAGCTAAGCTCCACCCAACAAAGAAAAAAAGCCCAGGCTTTTTTTCCCTGATGCTGTGCAGAGCATGATGGGATTTCCTATGTTGTTATTCACGCTGCCTAGCAACTGGGAGAGGTGCTCAGGACACAGGACAGTTGGAACGGTGTCTCATGCTCCCTGTCACCTCCTTTCAACCAAAAAGATGGCTGCCCTCATGAAATCACAAACATTTGCCTGTTCTTTTAAAACAGGGTGGGTAAGAGATTATATTACCTATCTATTTTAATTAACCTAACTAATGTAACTTAATGACAGTATGTTTGTTTAGGCTGGAGTTCCTCTTTAAGTCAAACTTTCAGACAGGGAGAGGCAGGCTTGCTGCGATGTTACCTCTTATCACGTATACATTCCCTCCACATAAAGTATACCAGTGAGAAAAAAAGATACCTCAGTAGAGGAAAGGTTCTGGACATTTCCAGAGGCCTTCCTTATCCTCTTCGACCCAATAGATCCAGTGCTGGGACCCTCTGAATATATTCAACAAGAGCTTGTCAAACATGCTCTTGTGGCCACGCTCCTGTCCCATGTACAAGCCACACCCTCATAGTAGCAAAAAGCCCCTTGTGTGTGGCTTTTTTTCTGTAGCCTGTGGCTTCATGCTACCACACAGGTGTGGTCCATACTCATGCATGCACTTCACTGTTGCACCTGTACATGGATTACACTTCTCCCGTGACCACGAATATGAAGAGGTCCTGTCTGCCAAGTGTGGGTCCAGGGAGGACATGGGAAGCCTATGCAGGACTGTGGAGTCGGTACAAAAATCATCAGACTCTGACTCAGACTCCTCAGATTATGAAACCTCTGACTCCAGGTACCCAAATTGACTTTGAATGCGACTCCTTAGTCTAACACTTACCAGGGCTGTGGATTTTGTATAAAAATCATCTGACTTCGACTCCTCAGTTTATAAAGCCCCCGACTCCAACTTCGACTCCAGGTACCCAAAATGACTCCACAGCCCTGAGCCTATGGACTATCCAGAGACTTCCCACTACTAACATTAACTTTTTGGGGCGGGGAAAAGGAGGGAACAGGAGTGTGACCTCCTCCTTTCTGAAAATCTGACTTTAGCTGAAAGTCATATTTTCCAAGGAGTGGGGAAGATGAGGAGAGGAACAGACAATGCACAGAGGTATGTGGATCCAGCATGAACACATCTCTGTGCTTACCTTAGGTAGCTTTGCTTCAGGTCAGGTATGCTCTAAGGCTACTTACACACCAGGACGTTGCGTTTAGGGGACGTTATAGGGCACATAACGTGCCCCTAACGCAACGCCTGGTGCTCTCTGATGTGGACGTCAGAGTGAGCCGCGTTGTACAGCTCACTCTGGCGTCTGTGATGCTGTGATGCGTACTCTTGGACGCATGCGGCATCACGTGGTCCCGCCCAGCCAATCGCCGCACAGAGTGGCCGCTCCAGGAAGTAAACACTGCACGTCACACCGTGCAGTGAATATTAATTAGCCATGTGCCTGGCCGCTCCCCACTCCTCCCCAACACTACTGAGCATGTGCAAGCAGTCTAACGCGGCTTAGCCGCGCATAACGCACAGCATGCAGCACTCTCAACGGATGTGCTGCGTTACAATGTAACGCAACGTGTGCAGTGTGAATGGGCTGATTGATTTTTCATTACTGTGCGGTGGGGCTGCGTTACAGGCTGCACTAACGTGCGCCTGTAACGTCTCACTGTGAAAGCAGCCTAAAAACACATAGGAAAATGCAATGCCTGCTTGTGTAAGTAATGTCCTCATTTCTCAGGCTAATTGCCCCCACGCATACGTAGTTGCGTCCTTAAGATGCGCAGGGGGCGCTGTCAGAGCTCTAGAGTATGAACTTTGGCTTGTGCCATATGATGGGTAGAAGTATGAGACCTGCCACATGACGTTAAACCACCGAACCCTGGAGGACACGTGTCAGCGGGACAAGTGAGAGTATTGCTGCAATTCCACATCGGTTTCCACCGAATCGGACGCTGCTAACGTGCTCCTGACTTGCTGCCGATCGAGCAAAACTTTCTGTCCTGACTAAATCGATTAATTTCGGACAGAAATCAATCAGGCAACGTTTACGTTACCAATTTCAAGGAGATTCGATCACAGTGATCAAATCTGCTGTCTATCGATGGTACACATCGTCAATTGTAGTCCCTGCTTCATTCAAAGCGGAAAATTGAATACTTACCTAACGGTAATTTTCCTTTCCCGATGCATCCATGGCAGCACTACGGGTATTGGCCCCATCCCCCCAATACCCCACAGGACAATTAACTATAAAGGTGTCACTGACCCTCCCCTTCGTGTCTTGTAACTAGTACTTCACCGAACAATGGGTGGGTCCCTCGTGCTGCCATGGATGCATCGGGAAAGGAAAATTACCGTTAGGTAAGTATTCAATTTTCCGCTTTCCCCATGCCTCCATGGCAGCACTACGGGACTTAACTAGAACAAAAAAAAAGACGGGGGGGCAACTGGAGAAGGTAAAAGTAGATTACCACTTTAATTATTAAATTTCAAATAACAGAAGATGAAACACTGGAAGATAAGACTGCTCTTCCAAATTCTAAACTCGTTAAAGTAGATGTATCAACTTGATAGTGTCTAATGAAGGTATTAATAGTACTCCAATTAGCTGCCTGGCATATTTTTGCTGCCGAGACGTTGGCATGTGCTGCCCATGATGCTGCAACCCCCCTGGTTGAATGTGCGTTGATCTCTGCTGGCGGCTCCCTATTTTTTGATTTGTAGGCATCTCGAATAGCCCTGGTGAGCCATGTAGCTATGGTCCTCGAAGAAGCTGCTTCCCCTTTGCGGTAACCTGCCGGAACTATGAAGAGTCTGTCTGACTTTCTAATTTCTTCTGTGGATTTGATATAATCCCTCAGTGCTCTTGCCACATCTAGGGGGTGAAGCATTATTGAATCCTCTTGGTTGAAAACAGGTAGTCACCACTCTTGGTTGATATGTAGAAAAGTTGGGACTTTTGGTAGAAATTCTTGAACTGGCCTTATTTGCACTCTATCTTGAAAAAACGTTAGGTAGGGTTCTTTGTGACTCAAGGCGTGTAGCTCTGACACCCTTCTGGCCGATGTTATTGCCACAAGAAACACTACTTTTAAGGTTTTGGACCATAGTGGGCATTCCTGGATCGGTTCAAAGGGAGATCCTGATAAGTATTCTAGGACTAGTGGGAGGTCCCATTTAGGAAATATAGATCTTGAGGGTGGACGTAATCTCATCACTCCAGCCACAAATTGTTTAATTAAAGGGTCGAAGGCCCATTTATGACCTGACAGTGCAGAAATCGCAGAGATTTGTACCTTGATGGAATGGAATGAAAGTCCTTTATCCACACCTGTTTGTAGAAATGATAGAACTTGATGAACTGGAGGCTGCACCGGATCAAATTCTTTATTAGCCGCAAATTCCAAGAAGATTTTCCAAATCCTGTGGTAAGTTTGATTGGTGGTCGACTTTCTTGAATTTAGTAGAGTAGCAATTACTGATTCAGAGCAACCTAACTCCTGCAGTCTCCTCCTCTCAATTTCCATGCCTCCAGCTTGAGGCGAGAGGGATTGGGGTGCAGTATCGGACCTTGAGACAGTAATGTTCTGGTGACTGGGATTGATAACGGCTGGTCCATCGCCATCTGAAGAGTCATAGGAAACCAAGGCCTTTTGGGCCACGAAGGTAAGATTGTTATTAATGTCACCGGTTCCGATCTGTAATCTGAGAATTAGAGGTATCGGGGGAAAAACGTATCCCGTTTGAAACTGCCATTGGGCTGTCAGAGCATCGTATGCTTCTGCTTCCCTTTCCGGATAACGGCTCATGTATCTGAGACATTTCCGATTCGCTTTGGTAGCCATCAAATCTATTTCTGGAACCTGCCAGTGTGCACAGATTTTCCTGAATGCCGACTCTTCTAATTCCCATTCGTTGTTGGAAAGTTCCGTTCTGCTGAGGTAGTCCGGAACTATATTCATGCAGCCTGGAATATAGATCGCCGCTAAGGATTCCACCAATGGTATTGCCAGTGTGAAGATTAATTCCGATACGTTCGGATGTTTTGAAGTCTTACAAGGGCTATTATTTCTAGCAACAATTTTGAGAAGGTCCTGGGGGCTGTACATATGCCGAAGGGCAGACATACAAATTGGAAGTGTGAATCTCCCACCGAGAACCTGAGGTACTTTTGCATATTTTGTTGTATCGGGACGTGCAGATACGCGTCCTCCAAGTCGATGGAGAGCATGAAGTCGTGAGGTTTTACTGACATAATTATGGTGTTTAGTGACTCCATCTTGAACTTGTCTAGAGTGATGTAAGAATTCAGGTTCTTTAGGTCTAAAACCGGGCGGAGATCTCCCGTCTTTTTCTGAACGAAGAAGAGCCTGGAGTAGAAGCCCTGATACCTTTCCGAAGGGGGAACTGAGATTATAGCTCGCTTGTCCAGTAGATCCTGTAAGTATTTTTCCAGGATGTGTTTTCTCTCCTGAGATACCGGAATATTTGTTGCTATGAAGTGATCCTGTGGTGGGGTTTCCTTCAATGTCCAAAAGTGACCCGAGGTTATTGTTCTTAGGATCCAGGGTGGCTTTATATGTTGTCTCCATGTGTTGCTGAACTTCTTTAGTCTGCCCCCTACCGGGCTCTTTTGGACAGGCGTTTTGTCAAAAGGACTTCTTGTTATTTTGAGAGGGCTGTGTGGTCTTTTGCTTTGCCATTCTATTGCCAGTGGCTTGTGTCGATTGCCAGTTGTTACGGAAATTCCGACCCGGACGATAGGACCTGGCATTCCTATATCTTGAACCTTGAGCTCTTTCTTGTGGAGGGTTATATTGCTTCTTGGGACGTCTGTCCTGTGGCAGCAGCCCCGACTTTCCGCCGGTAACTCTGGAAATAGCTTCCTCCAGCTTCTCTCCAAAAAGTGCTTTACCATCGTATGGGATTTTACACCATAACTGGCGTGAAGTAGGATCGGCCGACCAGGATTTTAACCATAATGCTCTTTTCCCTGTAACCGAATAGAGCATGGACCTTGCTGTGCCCCGAACCACATCAATGGCTGCCTCGCCGACAAAGTCTGCAGAGACTTTAAGGTCTTCAAGTTTTAGGATCAGCTCCTCCTTGTCCATATCGTCTAATATCGCTTGCTCAATCTTGTCCACCCAGACTCTAATAGCCTTTCCCACTGCTGTCAGTGCTATGGCTGGCCTGCACGCACCCCCGGCTGACGTATATATCTTCTTGTAGTCTTGATCCATTTTCCGGTCTAGGGAATTAATGAAGGTAACCGAGTCTTCAATTGGTAAGGTTACGTGTTTTGCTAGTCTCGTAACGGCTGCGTCTACAGTTGGGGCGGTATCTAATAGTTTTGTCTGCTCTTGTGGCAGTGGGTATAATTTTGTGAGTCTGTTTCCTAGGTGGTGTTTTTTCTCTACCTTTTGCCATTCTTCCTGAATGATGCTCAATATTTCTTCCATAACAGGAAATGCCAGCCTTGTTTTATCCAGATGTTTGTAATAAGTTTTCTTTACTTTCTTTTTGGCCGCCTCCTCCACATCTTCATCTTCCCACTCGAGAGCCCCTCTCACTGCTCTAATAAATGGATCCACCAGAGTGAAGTCAAACCCCACATCTATGTCGTCTAGAGCAGATTTACCTGCCGAAGTAGAGGGTTGATCTTGAACAGGAGGAGCTGGAAGGCTAGAGATGTAGTTGCTGACTGATTCTTGTACAGCTTTTTGTATCATATTTGTCACATCAATTGGATCAGCTGTCGGTTTCTTTCCCGATTTCCTGAAAGCATTTGGCACAGACCAATTTGCCCGGCATGACTGGGTTTCCACAAGCCCAGCATAGTTTTTCCTTTCTCCGATATTCCGGTGACCGGGATCTTGATCTATTTTTAGGTTTATAATGCGGTGATCTGCTTCTTGAGCGTCTTCGATAATAATCCCTGGAGGCAGAGCGGTAAGACCTCTCATTTCTTCTCCAAGTCGGGCTGAAATACAGTAAAAATGCTGCATAAGCACTCCAGACCATATGTTAGTTCATCACACTTACCTACCACCTCCTTACCATGATAATGATCGCTGGTCTGTGAAGGGCAGTGAGGCATCCATAGAGGTGGCGAAAAACAGCCACACGCTAGAAAGGAGGGATAGGATATTACTTTTATGTACTCAGAATATGGAAGTCAAAGGGTAAACAGTATTGTGGACTGTCTAGTACCTGTAGTCTAAGTCTATCTAATTGGCAGAGGAATCCCCGCGTCCGGAGCGCAAGCACAGACGTCCTGCTTGGTCCCAGTCTGAAGCCAAACTGACAGCATAGTTTGCCTCCATCCAGCGCTTTAAATAGCGCTGACGTCATAAGCTCCGCCGCGCCGTTGTGCTCCATTGCGGCTCTCCAATAGGAGATCAGTGCTAAGCGGAAGTGGTAGCGACCATCCTGTTTCCTGTGTGTGGGACGCAGAGAGGGCTTCCTGGAGCGCACGCTGACCCCGGCTGAATAGAGGGAAAGGGAGGAAGGATGCTCACGCCAGCCACCCGTATCGAGCGGCATGTAGAGCCACAGCTGATCCAGTCCCAGGTACACTCTTTAGTGTTAGGGATGCAGCACAAAAAACGGACCCCCAAGGCCAGCAGAACGGGGTTCCCCCCAGCCAGTCCGCTTTACAGACTTTGTGAGGTGGCAACGCAGCAGGGGAGGCAGCCTGCGCGGTAGGCCACCTGATGCAGCCGGTAAGGAGGGAAAAGAAAAGGTAATCTGCAGGAATCTCCTGCGAAAGTCCTGTGAGGTGGAGGACAGGAAAAAAAGACACGAAGGGGAAGGTCAGTGACACCTTTATAGTTAATTGTCCTGTGGGGTATTGGGGGGGTGGGGCCAATACCCGTAGTGCTGCCATGGAGGCATGGGGAAAGATCTTTAGTTCCTCCGCAGCAAGCTCAAACTGCCTGCTCTCCTGTCTACCCCCACACCAACCACACCTCTCTGCTAAAGAATGGGAGCCATGATGATAGGCTATAGGAGTTTAAAGGACAACTGTAACAAGAGGGATGTGGAGGCTGCCATATTTATTTCCTGTTAAACAATACCAGTTGCCTGGCAGCCCTGCTGATCTGTTTGGCTGCAGTAGTGTCTGAATAACACTAGAAACAAGCATGCAGCTAATCTTGTCAGATCTGACAATAATGTCAGAAACACCTGATATGCTGCATGCTTGTTCAGGGGCTATGGCTAAAAGTATAAGAGGATCCGCAGGATAGCCAAGGAACTGGTATTATTTAAAAGGAAATAAATATTGCAGCCTCCACATACCTCTTGCTTCAGTTGTCCATTGCGGAGAGGTTAGAATAAAGCATCATGAAGGGTTAATGATAAAGGAGAGATTTGGATTAGGAAGGGGTTAACATTACAGGAGGGAGATGAGGAATTAGAGTGGAAAAATCGATGCAGGCGTCACATACAGCCAGTCAATAGACAGGGTAGAAGCAGGGAATGCACCAGCGATTATAGCATCAAATAGCTGAAACAGCACTGTTATCCCCGCCTTCTATATCACATGTACCACTGGAGAGGAGACAAGGATATATAAATCACTGAAGCAGGTCATTTCAGATTTATATTGTTTTGTTTTTTACAACAAAACTTTTGTTATGCATAATTTGGTTGCTGCAAGGCTGTTAACTAGTTAATACCACGATTGCCACATAACACCAACCCTTTACTCACTCCACAGGCTACCATTAAAATAAATAATTCTGTTTAAGATTGGCTTATTGACATTCAGATCCTTGCACAATCTGGACCCTGGATACCTGAAGGACTTGTTGCAACTGCATCACACCCCCACAATCTCAGATCACAAGGCTCTAATAACTTGGCCACCCCCGGAGTCCACCTCAAAGCCTGTGGAGATTGAGCCTTCTGTCATGCTGCCCCTACACTTTGAAACTCCCTGCCACACCCAGTCAGAACAGCTCCATCACTGGAAGCATTTAAAGAGAACCTGAACTGAAAATAAAAAGTCAAAATCACCACACACAGGTCATACTTACCTCTTGTGTAGTCTACTTCTCATTCTCTTTTTCCTCTCCTGCGTCCTATTTGTCTACTGTGGTCAAGGGATTTCTCCGTCCTCCATCTTAGAAATGGCCATTACCCATAACAGCTTTCTGGTCAGCACACTGTTAAACTGTAATATCACCCACTTGAGCCATAGGGAAACATGGACATTACCTTGCGCATTCAGTTATAACTGACAGCTGCTGATATATAACTGACAGCAACTGGTATATTTCAGTTCTGGCAAAATATTGTTAGAACTGGAAGGGATCACTGTAAGGGCGTTTCCATTAGCTGCGGTGCGATGCGGCTACATCGCACCACGGGTGTCCTGAGCTCAATGCGCGGCAATGGAACAGTTTCCACTGCATGCATTGTGTGCGGAGCGATCCGAGAATCTGCATGCTGCAGATCCTCGCACAGCCGCATCTGTCCGCCGTCCCCTCCATACAGTTTCACATCGGGAGATGCGGAAGTGACACGGACGCCAGCAGAAGTAATGCGAAGCTGCATCGCATCACTTTCGCTAATGGAAAAGGGACCCTTAGAAGAAACTGGTGAGCTTCTGAGAGGAACTGACGGTGAGGTTAGTATGTAATATTCATTTGCAGCTAAGTTGTGTTTATTTTAAATAACTTTACTTCGCTTGAACTGAGAAGGATATGGATTTTTCATTTTAAAATAATATTAGTTGCCTGACTCTCCTGCTGATCCTGTGTCTCTAATACTTTTAGCCACAGCCCCTCAACAAGCATGCAGATCAGGTGCTCTGACTGAAGTCAGACTGGATTAGCTGCATGCTTGTTTCCGGTGTGTTATTCAGACACTACTGCAGCCAAAGAGATCAGCAGGACTGCCAGGCAACTGGTATTGTTTAAAGGGAAACATCCATATCCCTCTCAGTTAAGGTTTCCTTTAAAGGACACCCGAAGCGAAAATAAACTAATTAAATAAATGATTGTATCTATCTTCCTTCTCCTAAAAAGGACTTTTTTAAGATATTCCACAATTTTATTTTATGTTTAAATTTACTTTTTGAGTTTTAACCGTTTTATTGTTTTGCAGGAAAGAGATAGATTGACCCTTTCTATCTCTTTCCTGCTCTCAGAAGCCATTTTCTGCTAGGAATGAGTTTTATAGTTGGAATTTCTTATCAGTGAGGGTCACACTGTAGTCACTTCCTGTCTGAGTCAGGACTGAGTCAGCCACTTGCATACCTGATATTTAACTCTTTCAGGCAGAGAAAGAAAAAAAGGAACACAGCATAGTTATTTGTGTGCTAGGCACTGTACATACAGATGTCTATCTCATCGTGTCACACGTCACTTCGGGTATCCTTTAAGTCCGAACTGAAATCCCACCTGGCATTTATGAACACCTGCCTACGGGTATTTCCTCTGTAACACAGTCCAGCCTGCAACCCTGTATTGATCTGAGACATATCTAAGCACTTTCATTGTTATGGGAGAAAAGTGCATTACACATTTTATTGTATTCATTAGTTTAGACAATATTCTATTGCATACTTGCAAAGAGAAAGAAGAAGAAGCTTTATTCCTGAACAGGAGAGGAGGCTGGGCTGCCTGAGGCACACGGTGACCTGAGCGGATTAGTTCAGGGCCACGGGGATAGGCTGGCAGCACATTGCGGTACAAAGGTCTTGGCACTCGCTACTTTTATCCCCGGCCGCTGGTGGATTCTGTTTCACACGCACTTGTTTCCCACAGCAGCACTTGGCAGAGCAGCAGAGGTTTCTTCACAAATGTCTGCTGACAGGTCTGATTTGTAGCTGGATGAATGCAGGCTTGGAATCCGAGCTTCATTTTGTACAGGACTACCAATGGTCATGTCTAGGAGACCTCATGGAGAAGCATGTGATGTGTTTGATCAGCTGATAGATTTGCAAAGCTCTGATTTGCTGTGATCACATCCTGCTCTAGCACCTGATCATGACTAAAATCAGACACTTGCATATCTGTCACCTGACCAAACTGATCACATGCTTCTCCGTGAGTTCTCCTAGACATGACCCATGACCATCACTATACAGGACATTACATTATGGCGACCAATAAAATCACCAGCAGATAATTTAAAGTAAACCCTAAACATTTTAAAATAATAAAAAAAAATACCTAAGCAGAGGGAAGGCTCTGGGTCCTATAGAGCCTTCCTCTTTTGGTCCCCTCGTTTTAGCGCTGTCACCCCCATTAGCAGTCTCCGACCGATGGGTCAGAGACTTCTGTCTTCCGCCACGGGAGTCGGGAGGCTTCGGAAGTCGTTGGGAGTGCGAGTGCTCACGAAGACGAGCAGCTTCGTAGTGCGCAGTACAGAGCGTCCCATCTTCAGGAGCACTCGAGCTCCCGAAGTCTTCCGTAGCCTCCCATGGTGAAAGATTTGAACGGGGGGAGACAGCGCATGTGATCAGTTTGGTCAGGTGACACATATGCAAGTCTCTGATTTGCTAGTCATGATCATGTGCTAAAGCACATGGCGGGGGGGGGGGGGGGGAAGAGGAGTATCTGTGTTTTTATTTTAAAAACACTTCAGTTTTCATTTAAATGGAATGTGAAGTGAGAGCGATATGAAGGCTGATAGTTCTACATTTTAAACAATACCAGTTGCTTAACTGTCCTGCCACTTATACTTTTAGCCATAGACCCTGAACAAGCATGCAGATCAGGCGTTTCTGACAAAAATCAGACAAAATTAGCTGCATGCTTGTTTCAGGTGTGTAATTCAGACACTACTACAGCCAAAGAGATCAGCGGGACTGCCAGGTAACTGGTATTGTCAGTGTTCTATCTATATCACACCTTACATCCATTTTCCCTGCACTGCAACAAACTATCAAATACGGAATGAAATACCGAAGTGTCGCTTTGGCCAGCAGGTGAGATGGTAAAATAGAATGGGCTCTATTCATAAAAAAACTGTGGTGAAAAAACTCGTAGAGGTAAAATACCGCAGCGGTATTTTAGACTTCTGGGTGGTCATTTATAAAAATCTTGCCAGCTGCGATAGCAGAGCGGAGATCTCCCACTGAAAGCTGGCGGTAAGCTGTCGGAAGGCATGTAGAAACACTGAAGCCGGCAGAGTCCCTCCGTGCATTGCTCTCTCTGGGAGGTCTGTCCCATTCACTTGTATGTAATCCGAACTCTTCTCGCTACATCCGAGGAAGCGGTATTTCCCGTCCACTTACCGCTTCCTCTACTATTTATGAATTGACATTTTGTAACTTTTTCTAGATAAATCTAGAAAAACACTGCAGAAGGCGGAAATTTCTCGCTCTGCTGGGGGATTGTAGATTTTCATGCTGAAACAGCTTTTATGAATGCATACTTTGCTAAATGGACGGGAAATCAGCTGTTTTGAGAGGAAACCTGGCGGAAAAAGTTTTATGAATAGAGCCCAATATCGGTAAAATGTGATTTACCATATATTCCGGCGTATAAGACGACCCTACAACTATACCAGTTAAAGAGACTCTGAGGTGAACAAAAATTGCTGTTTTTACCTGGTAGTTCGCTTCAGTAGTCTCAGAAGACCCCCCATATCCCGGGGCAAACATCCACGACTTTCTTGGTCGTGGATTGTGCTGCCCTGAGAGGCAGAGCTTTCTGCTGTAGCTCTGCCTCTACTGATGTCAATCGGCGTGCGGATCTCCGCCTCTCCCCGCCCCTCTCTGTGAAGGAAGAGTGAGAGGGGCATGGAGAGGCGGCGATTGACATCAGTAGAGGCAGAGCTGCAGCTGAAACCTCTGCCTCTTTCAGAAAGTGCTGGCCGGATTGCCCCCCGGGCATTTGGGGGCTCTAAAGCCCCCATTTTGGCTCGGGGATGCGGCGGTTTACATCTACTGAGAGTACTGAAGCAAACTACCAGGTAAAAATAGCAATTTTTGTTCGCTTCAGTCTCTCTTTAAAATATAGTTTGGGATATACTCGCTGTATAAGACTAACCCTCTTAGAACGCACACCAAATAAAAAAAATAAGAAATCATATACTGGTGCTATGAATAAACAGATACTGGTGCTGTAATGTATCTGGTACCCAGCATATAACAGTATACAGGTGATTGACTGGTTGGATTGGTCAGCTCTCCCTATTTATCAGAGCGGTATGAGAGAATAGATCGCGCTGTGCCCATAAAACACGCCTCTTTCACCCTTCTGGCCCACCCTTGTATCCTATTTACCTCCTTCCCTGCGTCTCAGATCTCGCACATGCGGTAACAAGATAGGCCAGGCGGGTGGAAGAGGCGTGTTTTATGGGCACAGCGCAATCCCTTTCTTCCATATCTTAGGCATCCCAGACCTTGCAGCGTGAGCAACGAGCTCTCCCCAGCATATGCGGCGACCACTAAATCTCCAGCACCTAGTAATTAAACATCAGCATGTCACATATGGGCATCGAGTATCTGCATCGCGTATCACCCGGCATCAATGACGCCCCCCCCACTGTGATGTTCCAGTTCTGGGAAGCAAAGTTCTTGGTATCATCTGCTTCGAGTAATGTGAGAGAATGCCAGAAAGGGTTGTATTTCCATGCATTTCCCTGACTCAGCCGTCGTGACCCCACAGGGAATTACCAAGCAGACAAATTTTACATTCCGCTATGTGCAATAAATCTCCCTGCAGGCAGATGGAACTGCAAACCATTTGTGCTCAGTCATTTTCCCCGGCTTGCGAAGAAGGGAAATCTACACAGTACAGTATAATTCATCAAAGTCCGCTGCAAATGGAATAATAATTTTTATTATAGTGTTTGTGTATTCAGGTAAATGGCTCTGTGATAAATAATGCAAGAAAATTTAAAGGCAAATAAAAAAGTGACATACTTACCTATGGACAGGAAAGGCTCTGGATCCTATATGGAACCTCCCCTGCCCCCTCTTGTACCCCTCGTTCCAGAACCGTCACCCCTGTTTAACTTGCTGCCTCGGGAGGCTTCAGAAGGACTCCTGTACCCCAGTGCTTCCTGAAGATGGGCGGCTCCATAGTGTGCATGCGCAAATACGCACGCAAGCTCGCTCACACATGCGCACTACGGAGCTGCCCATCTCCGGAAGCACTCGGGTACTTAAAGAGAAACTCCGACCAAAAATTGAACTTTATCCCAATCAGTAGCTGATACCCCCTTTTACATGAGAAATCTATTCCTTTTCACAAACAGACCATCAGGGGGCGCTGTATGACTGATATTGTGGTGAAACCCCTCCCACAAGAAACCCATCCCACAAGAAAAGTTCGAACTTTTGGCAGTTTCCTGTCTGTGAACCTTGTTGCATTGTGGAAAATAGCTGTTTACAGCTGTTTCCAATTGCCAAAAACCATGCAGCAGCTACATCACCTGCCAACAGTAAAATGTTCACTGGAGTTCCTCTTTAAGTGCTTCAGAGGGCTCACAGATGTGTATTTGACCAGTTGGTTGACCACACACAACAGGGAGCAAGTGAAGGCAAGTAGCCAACTTTTTTGTTTCTTGTCTTTACATTTACTTTAAAGGGAACCCGGGTTGAGAGACGTATGGAGGCTGACATTAATTTCCATTTAAACAATGCAAGTTGCCTGGCTGTACTGCTGATCCTCTGCCTCTTAAGGGCCGTTCACACGGGCATCTGCCAGAATTCCTGCAAGTGTGCAGAAAAGCATTTGACATCTTCCACCGGCTTTCACTCCCCGTAGGGGGACACCGAGAAATGGCGGTAAGCGGCCCTGGAAGCAGCGTGTTGTCTCTGGGGTCGGCTGTGTGATTTAGACACCATGGATGCATGAAAGATCCTCTTTAAAGTGAACCAGAGACGAAGCACCCTCATGTATTTTACCATATAGACCAGTGGGAACATTAGAGAAAAAACCTACCTTGCTTTCTGTTTCATTCTTCACTGCCCAGCCTGCTTCTAATCAGCCCTGATAAAATCCCTGACTAAGCATTCAGTCTGGCTTTGCTCAGGGATCATTATAGCTCAGTCTGTCTTCTCTGATGTCTTTTCAAGTCCAAGCCTGCCCCCTGCTGGCTCTGCTCAGGAATCAGTATAGCTGAGTCATTATAGCAAAGCCAGACTGAATGCTCAGTCAGGGATTTTATCAGGGCTGATTAGAAGCAAGCTGAACAGTGAAGAATGAAACAGAGAGCGGGGTAGGTGTTTTCTCTAATGTTCCCACTGATATATATGGTAAAATACATGAGGGGGCTTCGTCTCTGGTTCACTTTAAAGAGGATTGTAACATCCAAACATAAAAAAATCGCTTACAAATAGTTAAAGCCCCAAATATATATGTAAACCTGTTTTTTTTCTCTAAAATATGTCCCTGTATGTCCCTTTTTTTTTTTTACCTGGTCTGTGTGCCCTTGCTGAACTTTGCTGAAACCGTGCGGTGCCAAGAGGATTGTGGGAAGTTGTATTTTTTTTCTAACACTATGCGAAATCACACATGCCTCCAGACACCGCAGCAGCACCATAGACTATCATTATATGCGATTACACATGCGGATGTGACCCCTGCCTTACACTGGACCTGAACTCTTGCACTGGACAGAAGGAAAACATAGAGAAATGCACCCTGTATGTACTTAGAGTGCTTATCCTAATTCCCCCTCATCTGTGATTAATCACAAGTTGTAATTTGATCTCTCCCCTGTGTCAGCTGACTGCCACGGCAGATAAGCTAATTTGATAGGACAGAATGTTAACAATATGTCTGCTTCCATGAAACCAGGAAGTAGACACACTGCAGATTTATTGCAGGATTTGTATCAACTGTAACAAAGAAATGTTTTTCTTTAAAGGTTATTATGCTGTTGCTTATCTTTTAGAGCAGAGAGGAAGTTCTGGCTTAATGGTCCGCTTTAACACACTGTCATTAGATGCTTTCCTTGCGTTGAAAGACATCGATGGCTACAATTACTAGGTAATGCCCAATGATGTTGATCCAGGGATTTTATCTGATTGCCATCTGGAGTCGGGAAGGAATTTTGTCCCTTTAGGGGCTAATTGGACCGTGCCTTGAAAGGGTTTTTTCGCTTTCCTCTGGATCAACAGGGATATGTGAGGGAGCAGGCTGGTGTTGGTGTTGTACTTTGTCGATGGACGTATGTCTTTTTTCAACCAAAATAACTACCGTATGTAACTATGTCTTGTGTAGCGTGGACATATACATTGTTTAGCAAGTGAAGCCGCACTGTAAGGCACGGTATATTCCCATACAAATAATAATCTTTGTACTAAATACAGCCCGTGTTTGATGTTGCAGGCGCACCTCTGTCTGGAGCTGTCTTTAACCCCGCTTTGGCTTTGGCCTTTGTGTTCCTGTGCCAAGGACTGACCCCTCTACAGTACATCTCCGTCTACTGGATCGGCCCTCTTACTGGTAAGTGCTTTTCTAGTAAGTACACCCCCCTCCCCTCCTTTTATATACCATTTCTGATTGGTCAGCAGAAGACTGAAGTCCTAATCCATGGACAATTCGATCATTTTGGTTGAAAAATGGATTCATTAATAATACTACATGGAAGTGGTAAATTTGGCTAAACCAAATTAAATGTGTGTACTCGCCCTAAAGCCTGGTACACGCCTTCAATTATGATTGGCCAATCACTGACCAGTTTTACCTCCTCCATGTAGTGTGAGGGTTTACATACAACCTGCTCATAGTATTGAATATCTGTTGACCCTCATAATACATGGAGATGGTAAAATTGGTCAGTGATTGATCAATCGTAATTGAAAGTGTGTACCAGGCTTAAGTGTTAGCACTCTACTCTGTTTGGCTTTGTCCACATCTAACACCGAAATTGCAAACGCCAGCGTTCTGCAATTTTGTGAGTGATTTCTTTTCTCCTCCCGGCGCTCCACTGCGCACTACGATTTTGTGTACAGCGCTTTTCAAAGCACTTTTAGCAGAGCCATTCTATTTTTTTTCACTTCCTGATGCAAGTCTTTGACCCGGAAAAGGATAAATACGATGTATTTAAACTTAAAACCGCAAACGCAATCGCCGCACAAAGCAATGTTGTGAGTGTTTTGCGCTTTTCCTATACCTTCCATTGTGGCAGAAACGCCTTAAAAATGGTACATGCAACACTTTGCTCAGCAGAAAGCAGACGAAACGCGCTGATATAAACTGTCCCATAAGGATTCATTGCCCTAGCGATTTTAGAGCATTTTTTTAAATTGCCGGCGTTCATAAAAATTGCAAAGCGCCCTAAGTGTGAACGAGCCCTTTCTGCCCATGTGCAGATGCATACAGTTCACTAAATAAATGTCTGCATGGGAAGGGCACCAGCCAGGATTCCTCTATGAGAACAAATGACCTTACCTACCGCCTACTCCTTTTCCTGAAAGATTAAGGGAGGGATCACAGGGGGAGATTGATCAACGCATTACTGACAGTTTTTTCTTCTTAATCTGTTATAACCAGCAGGGAGAACAGCTCTGCATGATAATAAGAACCTTCTTAAATCCTAAGTAATAGTGGCAGTTTAGCATGGATTTCTAGAGCTGCACTACAGTTAAGAGAAGTGCAAATCCATCCCTAAACTGGCACAGATTAAGAAGTGCTTGATAGCAGTTCTACAGATGTAGAACTGCAGGCTAGACATGATTGCAGAGTGCAGGCTATACATGATTTGTGATGTGCTCCTCCCACCTGCTGAATTCCTCCTCAGAGCCTGCTGCTATCAATACAGCAGGTGTGTTGGTTACCTCAGCAACAGCAATTCCCCTCACACACTGCACTGTCTGAGAGACCTTCCTAGCTCCTCCTATTATACAACAGTTTTAGACGGAATCTGCACTGTCTAATGATTTCTTAAGATGCCTGAGACATTTCTGCACGTATTTCTAAAAACTCCACAGTTTCCCACAAGCAGTTTGCTGTACAATTGTGCAGGTTTTGGGTGAATTTTAGGGCCTGTTTCCACTACTGCAGAAATCGGGCCAAAGCCGCAGAGTTTCTTCACAGGCAAATCACGCGGGGAAACTCTGCCATAGGGGAAAATGCTGCCGTTGTCCGAATCACTTGCCGTAGCACTTCGGCCGACATTGCAGCAAGTTTTCGCGCAAGTGACAGCAAATCCCATAGCCGTGCATGGCACGCCTTCCGGGATCCGGCTCTGTACTCGCAGGATGCACGGCGGCTAGTGGAAAAGGGCTTTTAACGCTATAGAGAAAGCCTGGCCGGTGTCCCTCCCAGCCAGACAGCTGTATAGCCAATAAAATTACACTGTCCTCTCAGCAGCAAATGCAGGTACAGGAGCCAGCCAACCGACTTCATAAAGCCCCCTTACAATCAGTACAAATAAAAATTCCATCATGCTTGGCTAGTGCTACGTTTGTGCCCATTTGTGCTGCAAATTGATGATTTTAGCTGCTTTCGTTTTGAAGATAGTAGCACTTATTTTCTTCAAAACAATACCATCCCCCATCCCCCATACAACAACCTCCAGACATGATGGTATGTGTGGATAGTGCTGTGTCTGTGCTCATTTTTGTGGCAAAAATCATCTTTCTACCTTACAGTTTTTGAGATATTCAAGTTTTTATAAGGGTCAAAAGTTCACTTAGCCTCACTCAAGGTGGCCACACACCATACAATTTTTTTTAAATATCTGTTCAATTTAAGAATTGCAATACATTTTTCTGACTGATTGTAACATTTAAAAAAATCTGACCAATGTACCACACACCTATGTTCACTTTTTCCCCAATTATGATAAAAATGATTGGAAACTATGACAAAATTGCTAGGGTGTGCATATTAATAAATTGACAATCTAACACACACCATACAATCTTTGGAAAGATTGAAGAAAAATATCTGGCATTCCGGATCGATCACATTCGAAGAGAACGGGAAATCTGATCGGATTTTTCAGTCGAATGAAAAAAAAGCTTTCGATTATTTCGGGAGATCCGATCGTTTTTATCGAATTGCCGTAAAATCGGATCATTTTATTGTATCGTGTGTGGCCACCTTCAGCCTTTGTGATGTTGTAGGGGGGGGGGGGAATCTTTATTTGTGCTGATTGTAGGGGGAGGGGGGGGCAGCTTTACGAAGGTGAGCCCACCGGGTATTTTTAATATATTTGCTGCAAAAAAGTTCAAAGTAACAATTCAAAAAATTTGTGCATTGATAGTTAATGCAAATTTACAATCATATGCACTAAAAATAGGTTAGACTAGAGCTTTATAAGAATAATAATCTCCTGTTATTCTGACACTTTAGTATATTGGCACTTTCTTACTGTTTTCCTCCCACAGCGATTAACAGACCTCACTTCATGTCATTGCAGGAGCATTTCTTTCTTACATGTTGCTGGAAAATGTCCTTCCAAAATTCAAACCGCCTAAAACGACTTCAACGCACGTGAAGAGGGACTAAACTTGAAAACCTTTATACAATAACAATCCATTCTCATAGCCAGTGACTTTTCTGGGTCTCCTGCCAGAACAATGATGCTGCTACTTCACCACAAATTGTCCTGTCTTTTTAACAGACTTTCCAAGTGGCCTTTTATGTCTTTAGACAAACTGTGAAACATGGTGGTGGAGAAGTTTCTATGCAAGTCTGTATAACCAAAGGTGGAGGGCTGAATGTATATGTAAAAATACTTCCTGGATTCCAAAAGTCTCCCCGTATCTTCAAATATTAAAGAGATTCTGAAGCTTCACAAAAAAAAATGTATCGCATCCCCACGGCTGAACACTCAATAAATCATCCTAAACTCGTGGGGCAAAAATCCATGACTTTTCTGGTCGTGGATTTTGCTCTCGGGGGAGGCAGAGCTTTGGGCTGTACCTCTGCCTCCATTTGCGTCAATCTGCACTGACCTCTCCCCGCCCCTCTCAGTGGAAGAAGACTGAGAGGGGCGGAGGCGGAGATCCGCGCAGATTGACGAAAGTAGAGGCAGAACTACAGCCCTAAGCTCTGCCTCTACACAGAAGGAGCCCCACAATTTGCCCCAGTGAGTTTGGAGTGATTTATTGAGGGTTCAGCCGCAGGGATGCGGCGTTTCAGTTAGGGCATTAACCACTTTACCCCCGGCGGTACGAATTTATCCGTCCCTTTTTTCCCTCCTAAAAAACCAGGGACGGAGAAATCCGTACCTTCCGCGCTCCCGCCGCTGTCCGCGCTACCGTCGCTCGTGCGCGCGCACCCACCGCTCGTGCACGCCGCCGCCCGCTTGCCCGGAGATCAATGAACGGGAAAATCCATTCCCGTTTGTTGATCTAAGCCCCCGCAATGATCTGCTGCTTCTTTCAGAAACAGCGCGATCATTGTGAGTCTCCCAGCCTCCTACTGCTTCCTGTAAGCGTCCTTCCGGTCGCTTACAGGTCGCATGTAAACATACTCACTGTGGCCATCTTGTGTCCAAATAGTAAACTATACCCTAATGCATTTTACACATACAAATAAATTGTTTTACATAATAAATTAACTCATTACCTCCCACACTCCCCAATTATTATTTTTTTTGTAATTTTTAAAAAAAAATATATATATATATACAATAAAAAAAAAAACATAAATAGTTACCTTAGGGACTGAACTTTTTAAATATTTATGTCAAGAGGGTATAACACTGTTACTTTATAAACTACGGGCTTGTAATTAGGGATGGACGCAAAATTGAAAAAAATGCACCTTTATTTCCAAATAAAATATTGGGGCCAAACATTGTGATAGGGACATAATTTAAACGGTTTTATAATCGGGAATAATGGGCAAATAAATTTTATGGGTTTTAATTACAGTAACATGCATTATTTAAAAACTATAATGGCCGAAAACTGAAAATAATAATTTTTTCCCACATTTTTTCCTATTTTCCCCATTAAAACACATTTAGAATAAAATAATTCTTGGCATAATGTCCCACCTAAAGAAAGCCTAATTGGTGGCGGAAAAAACAAGATATAGTTCATTTCATTGCGATAAGTAATAATAAAGTTATAGACGAATGAATGGACGGAGCGCTGAAAGGTGAAAATTGCTCTGGTGGTCAGGGGGTAAAACCCCTCAGTGGTGAAGTGGTTAATGTTAAAGAGATTTTTAAAGGAAAAATATGTTTTTTGCGAGGCTTCAGAGTCTCTTTAAATTGTTAGTGTGAGAATTGTTAAAACTGTTTTTAAAAATGGGCCTTGATCAGTAATGCAATATACTTGTGTGAATGATTTTAGCTGTCTTTTAAAACGGTAAAAAAAAAATAAAAAAAACAGACATCTCATGGATTTTGTTGAAGAACAAGGTTGAGCACGCATTGATTTTCTTATTCTGTTCCCTGCAGATTTGATAACTCTGATTTAGTTTACTTTTCTCCTGAGTTCGAAGGAAATGTCTTTTTGTTAATCATGTGTACAAAACAAGTTTTTAGCACCAGGCAAGTGGAAAAGTACTTAAAAGCTTAAAAGTAGGTAGGAAAAGTAATATCAAACGTGTATGTAAATATTAGACTTTAAAGGGGAACTTCAGCCTAAACAAACATAATGTCATTAAGTTACATTAGTTATATTAATTAAAATAGATAGGTAATAACTCTTACCCACCCTGTTTTAAAAGAAAAGGCAAATGTTTGTGATTTCATGGGGGCAGCAATCTTTTTGGTTGAAAGGAGTGACAGGGAGCATAAGACACAGTTCCAACTGTCCTGTGTCCTGATCACCCCTCCCAGTTGTGCGCATTAGGCTTCAAATCTCAAATTCAAAATTTGAAGAAAAAAAACTGCACCAAAACAGCAGAACAACATCAGAAATCCCATCATGCTTTGCACAGCATCAGGGGAAAAATGCCCGGGCAGTATTCTTCTGTGCAGCTAAAAATGATGCTTTGGTAAGAAAAACAAAGTTCTGATGCTGTGAAACTGTTAAAGAAACGCCAAGCCTTTTCAGTGCTGCTGGGTTGATTTTTAGTCCGGAGGTTCACTTTAGGCTGGTTTCACAGTGGGACGTTAAAGTCCCAAGTTACAGCAGCCAGTAACGCAGCCTAACTCGCAGCACTGTAAAATCAATTGTGCTGTTCACAGTGCCCACCTTGTGTTACATTGTAACGCTGCACGTTCTGGGAAAGTGCAGCATGCTGTACGGTATACTGGGCTAAGCAGCGTTAGACTGCTTGCACATGCTCAGTAATGTTGGAGGAGGAGGTCTCCCCTCCTCCTCTGGGCTAGCCACATGGCTAATTAATATTCACTGCACTGCAGAGACTGTGGTAGGATTGCAGTGTTGTCCGGATCATGAAAGAATCGTTCATTTGATCGGGATCTTTTTTGTGAGTCGAATCATCCGGATCATCACAATGAAAGATTCGGATCACAGTGGATGTTTGTCTGGAAGAAACAGGAACATACAGAATGTACAGTGCAGGGAAAGTCCTGTCCTGCTAGTCATTTCACCCAGTCTGCTTCCCTAGTAAAATGATTCAAATGATTTGTTTCAAAGATCCGGATCTTTTAAATGATCCGATTCAAATGATCCGAATCCGTAAAAAGATCCGGACTTCCTATCACTAACCTGCTGCTTTGAGTTCTGCATAATGGAGCTCAATCTGACGTCCAACTTCAACACCACCATACGTTGCGTTAGGGGCACGTTATGCGACCATAACATCCCCTAAAACGCAACATCTTGGTGGGAAAGTAGCCTTAAAGGAGCATATAGACTTGGCCACGGGGGAGGGGTGTGTGTAAGAGTAACGGGGGAGCCTGCTGGGGAGAGCGGGCACCTTGAGGTGAACAGGAAACCTCTATAGGATCCCGAGCCACGGAGGTACTTATCTCGGAGGGGGATGCCTCTGGATCCTAATGAGGCTTCCCCCGTCCTCTCCTGAAGCCCTGATCCAGTGCCGGAAGCCCCCAAACCGCGGTGAGGCTGCAGGATCATACCAATCCCGTGAGGGCCTCGCACAGGCACACTTGCCGCTTTCGTTAAGGCGGAAATAGCTGAGCCCAATCAGATCCGCTCTACGACACTGGTGTCTGCGCCTGCCCAGTAGAGCGGATCCGATCAGGCTCGGCTATTCCTGTCTGAGCCAGAATGAAGGTTGTAAGTACACCTGCGCGAGACTCTCACAGGATTGGTATGGTCCTGGATGGTTCGGGGGTCCTGGGATCGAGAGGACGAGGAAGCCTCATTAGGATCCATAGGCTTCCCCCTCCCAAGGTAAGTACCCCCCCCCCCCCCCAGGGGCTCTTTTTTCATACCACATTTACTTTAATCAGTTCAGGTTCCTGGCCATTTTGACATTTCAGCTGTTATTAATACCACAATTATTCTAGTAGGGATCACAGATATGCAAATTATTCCAAGTTTATGCAAATATATGCAAATATATGCAGTTTGAAAATGGACCAATCAATTGAAACCTGGGTTTAAATTGATTGGTCCATCTTCAAACTGCATACAATTGCATAAAAATGTTCATAATTTCAGAACATTTTCCATCTCATTGACCATCCCGACAATCTAGGCTTTCTCTGGGTAATATTTTTTTTTCAAACAATTATTTTTTATTTTATAGGCATTTTACAGGGAAAAAATAGACCCTTCCCAATTCTCACATGACAAGTGCCACTACTATCAAATGCCTGAAAATATATTCTTTGGCTTTTCCTGGTGAAAATGGTACCTCATCTGCCTTTATGACATTACTAGCTTAGCATATAGCACACCATTATTCCCAGCCTGTGTGTTTGTAGTGATTGGATCTGAGCGTTAAGGACGTTAGACCGAATATGGGCAGATTCAACCAAGGGACAAATTTATCTCTAATCAAGTCTGTTTAGAGATAAATTTGTCTAGTCGAATCTGCCCATACACTACAGGCCGATTCCCGTCCGATTTCAGCATGAAATCATTAGGGAATCGGCTGAGCCGCTGCGTCGGTGCCCCCAACATGTATAAATGTATGTGTGTAGTGCATTTATACATTACTTGTCCCGTAGCAGCTCGCCGGGTCTATCCCTCCATCTCGCCGGTAAGCCGCATACACGCTAACGGCACATAGCATCTGACGTCAGACGCTATGCACCTTTGTGACGTAAGACATAGCGCCACTGGCGTGTATGCGGAACCCGGCGAGATGGACGGAAAACGCATGGAGGCTGCCACTGGACAGGTAATGTATAAATGCACTATACTACATACATTTATACATTGGGGCAGCAGGGGTTTCATCGTCTCGTTGCTTGTTCGCAATTCGGCCGCCGTACCGCTGCGCACCCGACCAACCAACCTCGGCATGAAATTTTTCAGCATGCGCGATCGACCGTGCAGCCAATTTCTGTCCCGAAATTGGTTGCTTTGTTGGTTGGGCATGCACTTGGCAGTACCAATTTTCATCCAATTCGATTATAATGATTGGTTGGTCGGCTAGTGTATGGCCCCCTTAAGGGTGACAGTTTAAGTGCCCCCGATGTTGCACAGATGCATCGCTAGGCAATGGCAGAGTCATATTTGTACAGCATTGGGGCTCCGAACTGTTGCATCCGATCTCTATAGGTGGCAGCCATTAACCACTTTATCCACCACTATAGTATATCTACATCCTATCTACAGTAGCACTTTTTATTTTTAAACTGGAATTGGTAAAACTGAGAAATAATGTTTTTTCTTTCACCCCCCCCCCCCCCCCCCCTTGTTTTCCCATTAAAATTCATAGAAAACAAAATTGGCAAAAAGGTGGACGGGTGCGCGTGTGCTAACATGCGGCAGTGAGATAGACCTAGATCCCGTTTTTAAATGGGCTTAGGTCTACTAGTCCTATATAATACAACCTGTCCCTGCATTATCCTCCTGTCCCTGCGTCCATAGTTTTTGGCTACAGTGCATGTGTAGGAGGATGGGGCCAGGGGGGCAGACAGGTGCGCACACATGACATGCGCTGGTGGTGGCGGAGAGAGACCTAGAGATCATCTGATCTGCTGCATGCTTGTTCAGGGTCTGGCTTAATTAGAGGCAGAGGATCATCAAGACAGCCAGGCAACTGGTATTGTTTAAAATTACATAGATGTCAGGCTCCCTTTAAAGTGAACCAGAGATGACTGAAATAATAATAAAAAAAAATTATACATACCTGGGACTTCCTCCAGCCCCATCCGCTTGGATCACTCCCACGCCGCCGTCCTCCGCTGCCTGCAGCTACGCGAACCTGGTCCCCCCCCCTTTTCTTGCCACCAGGAGAGCTTTCTGTTGGTGGCATTTAGGCCTGAAAGATAAATCGAATTTTAACCGAAATCGCGATCACCAAGATCACAATTTCAGAATAGTCAAAGCACCGAGTATCGTGATGACATTTCTGCATAGCGGAAGTTTGAAGAAGCGGTTTTATACTTCCCACAAGTCCCGGCGAGTGCGGCCCGCAGCATCGGCAGTGTTGACCATACCTTCCGCACAAACCCAACCCTGTCCAGCCTCTCTCACCGTCTGCTGGCTCTTGTGCACGGCATACTTCCTGGTTCCTGTATGTCACATGACATACAGGAAGTATGCCGTGCATTCGATCCTGCAGAAGTGGATATGTGGGCATCGCTGAACTTGTGCTGGAAGGTACATCCAGCACTGCCGCAGCTTCGGGCACAGAGAGAGACCCAGAGGGAACACAAAGGGTGCACAAAGAGAGACGGGGACAGAGAGGCACAGAGGGGGAATAAAGCTTGATTTGAAGGAAATAGAGAATCGAAATCGTGATTTCAGACAAATTTTTTTTTATTCATTTATAAAGAATTGTTTTTTAATTAAATGTATGTATTTTTTTATTATTTAGATTCCCCCACCCAGCGATCCAATCATTAATCACCTCTCATAGGCATTAACCTATGAGAGGTGATCACTTTGTGGACCACTTAAGGGGACAGCTTTGTCACAAAGCTGTCCCCCTTACAGTGCTGCGCAACAAAGCGCTGTTTACTTAAAAAAAACACATTTTCTTTTGACAGCCTGCTAGCCACAATTGCGGGCTAGCAGGCTGTTTACAGAGTGTCGGAGGGTTGCGCACCCTGCAATCTCCACCCCTAGGACTTAACGCCAATCGGCACTAAGTGGACCTGGTGGAGCCACCTTATGGCCGCCAGTCGGCATTAGGCTAAAAGGTTAAAGGAAATCAATATTGCAGCCTCCATAGCCATCTCATTTCCAGTTCCCTTCAAGTGTTAAAGGAAAACTGGAGGCTGCCATATTTATTTCCTTATAAGCAATAGCATTTACCTGGCTATCCTGCTGATTCTCTGTCTCCAATACTTTTATCCATAGACCCTGAACAAGCATGCGGCAGATCAGGTGTTTTTGACATTATTGTCAGATCTGCATGCTTGTTTCTGGTGTTATTCAGACACTACTGCAGCCAAATAGACCAGCCGGGCTGCCATGCAACTGGTATTGTTTAAAAGGAAATAAATCCTAAATATTTATTATATATCAATGTGATCAATAAAATCTCAGTGCAAAAATGTTGAATTAGGTCAGGAGAGCCCAATATAAAATTTAAACAAACATGGAAATAAAATAATCATACTTCCCCTTTCAATCTGACTTTGAAACAGGCATTTAATTGCTATTTTAATACTTTACATAATCTCAGAAGGTTCTTTAGCGACTCCATTATCTTCTATTTTTTTTTCTTATTATGACCACAAAATTTTATTCAGGAGGAGGAGCGCCATCTGCTGGTTTGACTGGTGTGTGTGGTGTGCTTAAAGGGATACTGTAGGAGGGTCGGGGGAAAAATGAGTTGAATTTACCCGGAGCTTCTAATAATCCCCCGCAGACATCCTGTACCCGCGCAGCCACTCACTGATACTCTGGCCCCGCCTCCTGTTCACTTCTGGAATTTCAGACTTTAAAGTCTGAAAACCACTGCACCTGCATTGCCGTGTCCTCGATCCCGCTGATGTCACCAGGAGCGTATTGCATAGGCCCAGAATGGTCTGTGCCTGCGCAGTACGCTCCTGGTGACATCAGCGGAATCGAGGACACGGCAATGCAGGCGCAGTGGTTTTCAGACTTTAAAGTCTGAAATTCCAGAAGTGAACCGGAGACGGGGCCAGAGCATCGGTGAGTGGCTGCGCGGGTACAGGATGTCTGCGGGGGATTATTAGAAGCCCCGGGTAAGTTCAACTCATTTTCCCCTGACCCCCCCTCCAGTATCCCTTTAAGAGAGTGCAGGTTCTGTACTGTGGAAAACAACTATGACAATGACAAAAGCAAAGTCCCCAAGACATGGTGAATGACTACATTCTACTGTTGTATGCGAAATTGTCTTAGGGCCGGTGCACACCAAGAGCGGTTTGGAGTGTTTTTAAAAACACTTGCACTTTGAAAAGCAATTGGTTAATGTATTTTAATGGCACGGAGCACACCAGAGCCATTCGTTTTTCCCCCAAATACAAACTCTGGTCCTCCAGCATTTTTGTGGCTGTCTGAGGCAATTCAGCCTCAATGTTAAGGATAGGAAAGTGGAAAATCGCTCTTAAAAGTGCTAGAACAGAGCAATTTTCCAAGCATTTTTGTTACAGAAGCTTTTCAATTACAGCTCTACTGTAACAAAAAATAAACTCCACTCCAAAAATCGCTAGGCACATGCCTAGAAAAATCCCTTCAAAAAGTGCTGAGTTTACGATCACGCTAGCGGTTTTTGGTGTGCACTGGCCCATAGTTCGCATTGGGCTGGATGACAAACTGCCCGTATGGAGCGGATAGTGCAGTGTTTGCCCTGACAGTGCTTGGAGTCCAGTTGGAGCTCAGAGCAGGTGTGTTTCCACCATAGGCTTCTGAAACGCATTTGCTGGAAAACTCCTGCAGCTGGATTTTTGCATTTACTAGAATGGATCAAAGGTTTCCGTTCCAGACTGAACAGTTATAAAGGATCCATCGAATGACTGTTGAGATCAGGCCATTGTGTGCTGCAGTGTAAACCGATCATCAGGGAGACATCACACTTGTGTGTATGAGAACCGCAGACTATTCCCCACAAGCATTTTGCCATTTGATTGTGTGTATTCACATGCCTTTTTAGGCATGCTTTTTTAACAGTAGCCAGAGATTTCATTGAAAAAGCACATGCATTGTGTGGGAAAGATCGTGCAGAACGCTGCACAGAATCGCAGCTGCCTCCTGAAAGCACAGCTGGCCCATAGACTAATCACTGCATGCGGTTTCCCAATGTAGCAAAATTACAAGTGTGACCCCCTACTGACTTACTGCACTGCAGCGAAATGAGGAATTCTCCAACTCCATCTCAACGAGAAATTTTTAACTAGCTTTATGGATAAGTTGATGCCAACTTCATGCAAATATATTAAAGCTCGGAATTGAGCCCAACACAACAGCCCCTGCATTCGACTGGTCCATTTCCAGGCCGTGTAAATTTTCATCAACTCTGAATTATTAGCCTAATAACGGTCCCAAAGCGCCAATTGATCCAAGAGGGTCTAGCGTCTAATGAAACGTTGAAAGACTGTATCATTACAGTGGACCTGAACTCAGAACTTCCTCTCTGCTCTTTGTTACAGATTATAGTGCTCCTTTAGAGATGCTGCAGTGTAGTTGCTTCTTGGTTTGCTGGGAGCAAAGAGAGGGTTAGCTTCCTGTGTTTACATATTAGCTCTCAACTCCTCAGCAGACAGCTGGGAGCTCAAATTACATTAGCCAATTACTTCCTGAAAAGGGAGAATTAGACATGCTGTTCTCTATAAACACATACAGGGTGGTTTCCCTATGTTTTCCTTCTCTCCTGTGCAAGAGTTCAGGTTTGCTTTAACCACTTCACCCCCCCAGTGCTAAATTTCTCCGTCCCTCTGCGCACCGCTTCACCCCCAGGGACGGAGAAAGGCGCACTTGTTTGTTTACTGGCTGGGAGTGGGCGGGGAACTCTCGCGCACACTCCAGCCAGCCCGCACAGCAGGTTACTAATTGGATGTTAGGAACAAGCGTTCCTAAATCCAATTAGCCTCGCCGATTGCGAGTAGAATGAAGACGGCTTCAAACAAATGCCGTCTTCATTCAAAACAATGCAAGGTAAACAAACTTGCAGCCCACGATCGCGCGCCCCCGCGACCGACGCGCGCGCGCGCACACACACCCCGGCTCTGCAGTACAATGATTGGTTATGGGGACTCTCCAGTCCCCAATAACCAATCATAGTACATCAGTACAGTAATGGAAGCAGCGCTGAAAGGGAAAAATCACACTGGTGTTTCAGGGGTAAAACCCCTCAGTTGTGAAATGGTTAAAGAGTAACTGTCAGGCTGCAAAAGCTAATTTAAACCTCTATTCTCCTGTGTTAAACAGTTTAGAAGGAAGCCAAAAAGGCAATACTGCAGTTAAAAATCTCTGTTACTTTAGATGTTTGCTGACAGCAAGGCTCCGTATTCCCAGGCTCCTAAGGAGGACGCAAGCCGAATAACAGATACTGCAAAGCATTCTGGGGCCCTCCCCTGGCTGCTAGTGAGGCTCAAGTTTCAACAGCATGTAACAGTCTAGCTCACAGCACTAATAAATCTCAGGCAGAGTACACTGCAGGAGTCCGCTATTGTTCCTAGCCACATGGCTAATTAATATTCACTGCACACTAGTGTTATTCAGTACGAGCTTTTCTGTGATCAGGAAGCAGACAGGACATGACGACACATTTGGCTTCATAGGAGACAGACAAACATGGAGCCTGCCATGAGCTGTCAGGAGCATCATTCTCTGCAAATACTATATAAAGATTCTGTGAAGTACAAACGTTGACAGTGAAATGCATATGTAATGTAAGTACAGCCAATCTTTAGCTTCTGATATATGTGTTTATTTTCTCTGAGACCTTATACCTAACAGCTCCTCTTTAAAGGGCAATTGCAGCAAGAGGTATATGGAGGCTGCCATATTATATCCTTATAAGCAATACCAGTTGCCTGGCTATCCCACTGATCCTCTAATGCTTTTAGCCATAGACCCTGAACAAGCATGCAGCAGATCAGGCGTTTAATATTATTGTCAGATCTGACAAGATTAGCTGCATGCTTGTTTCTGGCATTATTCAATCACTACTGCATCCTAATAGACCTGCAGGGATGCCAGGCAACGGGTATTGTGTAAAAGGAAATAAATATGGCAGCCTCCGTATATTTTTCACTTCAGTTGTCCTTTAACCAGCTGAGCGGTCTGGACGAGCTCAGCTCGTCCAACACCGCCAGCGGCTGCCGCTCAGGCCCTGCTGGGCCGATTTTAATGAAATAAAAAGCAGCACACGCAGCCGGCACTTTGCCAGCCGCGTGTGCTGCCTGATCGCCGCCGCTCTGCGGCGATTCGCCGCGAGCAGCGGCGAAAGAGGGTCCCCCCAGCCGCCTGAGCCCAGCGTAGCCGGAACAAAAAGTTCCGGCCAGCGCTAAGGGCTGGATCGGAGGCGGCTGACGTCAGGACGTCGGCTGACGTCACTCCGCTCGTCGCTATGGCGACGATATAAGCAAAACAAGGAAGGCCGCTCATTGCGGCCTTCCTTGTTTATTCTGGGCGCCGGAGGCGATCGGAAGATCGCCTCCGGAGCGCCCTCTAGTGGGCTTTCATGCAGCCAACTTTCAGTTGACTGCATGATATAGTTTTTTTTAATTTAAAAAAAACCCTCCCGCAGCCACCCTGGCGATTTAATCAGAACGCCAGGGTGGTTAAGGAGTGGAAGTGTAATCTGAGTTGCCCTATTGAGGGAAATACCTCGGACTGCACAATAACTGACAATGGGTGTCATTCATTCTTGGGACTCATTTGGTTGTGCAGCGCTACCTCTGTGCACTATTTTCATAATATTTAACCTTTTGGGGACCAAGTACGTTGAATCAACATCCAGCAGGTGGTGCTACCGTTCTGACTGGACGTTGATTCAACGTTCGCGCTAACAGTCCCGACGCGATCGTGCGCACTGGAGAGGGGAGATTAAGCTGTCATGACAGCTGGCATCTCCCCCAGTGTTCAGCAGCCATCGCGTATGGCTGCCGATCACGTGATCACTACGATCGCCGTCGGATCGTAGTGATCAATTTGGCAGCTGCGGCGGTAGGGGGGGAAAGAAGAGGATCCACTCACCTCCCTGCCGTTCCCGAGACGATCGCGCTCCCCACCGCTCTTGCCGGCATCTCTGCTCCTTCTGACGTCAGTGCCAGGTCCCGGCTTGATGACGTCATCAAGCCGCGACCCAGAACTGAGCGGCAGTAGGAGCGGAGATGCCGGCCGGAGCGATCCGCTGCGGCTCGTCACTGGAGCCTGGAAGGTGAGTGATTGCTGCTGATGGGGTGGGGGGATCCGGCTGCCTGACCCCCCAAACGCACCCCCCCCCTTCTGCAACAATGCCTGGCCCTGTAGGGGGGTTAGGCGGCCGGTCCCGAAAGGGTTACTTAATTTAAACAAAAAAAAAACAAACAGTTTAACTTACCTGGGGCTTCTTGTAGTACCCTGCAGTCATGTGCCCGAGCTGCCATTCCAAGACCCTCCCAGTCAGCGGCAGCAACCCCCACAATGTTGGCCAGCTGCTGGCAACTGTGCATGCACGGCCCCCAAGGCACGTGCAGCCCGATTGCGTGCCTGTTGCTCGGAACGTTCTGAGCAATAGCGATATTCCTGTACTGCGCATGCGTAGGACGCTGCCGTGCACAGGGACGCAATGAAGAGGAGCATGGCCAGCAAGCTTTGCCGTTGCTGGATGAAGGATCGCAGGAGGAGGACAGCGGAGGCACAGGTGCTGCAAGAAGCCCCAGGTAAGAAACTTTTTTCTTCTAACTTTAAAGAGGAAGCGTTCCAATTAAATCCAGAGTATAATATTCCTAACAATTAGGACTGTGCGCATGTGTACGTTTTTTAATTATTAGCCTTTGAACAGCCCCAGTTTTGGTACGATTTTTTATATGCATTTAAAAGAAAATTATCAGTATATATTGCATACAATAAAACTCAAACTATTAAAAAATAGGAAACTGTGCATACATTTAAAATATTTTTTATTAAATGCATATAAAAACTGCATGGATGTGAGCTTTAACAGGTTTCTTTATAATAAAAACAATAAAATAATCACTGCTCTGCATTCCCTTTAAATGTGTAACAAAAAATACAACAGCCAAAATGCAGTTTTGATGTGTCATTTTATTGGTTCACCAAGACGCTTTGTGACATCTCAGTCCCGCCTCGCTGTGAGCAGTCTGCGTCCGACGTGACCGATTCATAACATCGTACAACCGCCTCAATGCAATATCTTAAATTAACTTCTTAATTTTTTTTTCTTAAAAAAAAAAAAGCGGCCACAAACAGGATATTTACATATATAGAACATACTCGTTCCGGCTTCCGTCATGCCCATATTACACAATCATACAAACGGCATATACATTACAGTAAAATACATTAAAATCCATAAAAACATAGACGTTACAGGAAGCTGTACAAAAATAAACTTTTATTAAAAGCAGCTGGAAGGTAGGCAAGAGAACAGTACAGGGAGGAATGAGATCACTAAAGTCAGCTACGGCCCACCGGCCGACTACAAAAACGCTAGAATACATTACACCGAGATTGGGGGGTCTCTTCACAAGAAGAGGGTTCACCGCAGCCTGTCCCAGCGCCAGATGGTGGCGTCGTCACAGACCGCTATAAGAATACTGCTGTCCCGGCTGAAGCTGGTTTGTCGGATTGCTGCCACGCATTTGGGATGTGTGAGGGTTGTACACCTGCAGGAAGAACGAGACAACTGAATTAAAGGCTTGAATGTTGGACAGTATATAGAGGTTTTATATGCAGGGATTTCCAATATTTTTTCTTAAAGGAGTCATCAGCGAAACCAAGTCCCCACCCCCCGCTCTACTTACCCAGTGCTTCCTCTAGCCCATTGAAGATGACACGTCCCACGCTGCAGCTCCGTGCTCAGCCGCCGGCCCGGGGTCCCCGCTGGTGCAGACCTTGAGGTAGTCTCTACGCGCCTGTGCGAGCACCGCTATCAATCAAGCCCACGTTGTCCGCGGTGTACTATGCAGGAACAGAACTACTTCCCCTGTGCAGTACACCACAGACAAGGTGGACTTGATTGACACGGCGCTCGCACAGGCGCATAGAGAGTCGCCCTCTTCACCGGCAGGGACCCCGAGCCGACCAGCTGAGAGCAGAGCTGCGGCGTGGGAC
The DNA here is from genome assembly GCF_040937935.1 of Hyperolius riggenbachi. Classification (NCBI taxonomy): domain Eukaryota; kingdom Metazoa; phylum Chordata; class Amphibia; order Anura; family Hyperoliidae; genus Hyperolius; species Hyperolius riggenbachi. The sequence goes on from NC_090647.1 coordinate 47,493,786, forward strand.
GTGTAATCTGCAATGGGCTGGAGGAAGCCCCGGGTGAGTAGTGGGGGGACTTGGATGGCTGAAGAGTCCTTTAAATCTGAAGTAAAAGCAAACCATGATTTAAAAAAAATATCTGTCCCTCACTATCCACCACAACTGCCTGAATCCTCCGCAATCTGGCAAAGTAATTCAGCCAGTCGGTGCAGGCATCCCTAAAGGAAGCAGATAGAGTGTCAGCTCTTCAGCCCAGCATGCAGTTGGGACCCTATGATGACCTGTGTTCTCTTGACTGCTTCCGTCATGGTTGTGACAGTTTAGTTGCCCTGAACTAGTCAGACAGGAGGCTGCTGTGTCTTTTAGGGACCAGGTCTGCCCTGCTGAACAATTAGGGACTGCAGCAAGCCTATGGCGCTCACAGTGTGGGCGTCTCCTTGAAGGCAGCCAGTCAGAGGACCTCCTCCTCCCTCCCACCTTACCTGCTCAGATTTTTTTGCTGTAATTTTCAGAGAGCTACAGAAGCCTCCCCAGGTCCTCTTACCATCCCAGAGAAACTTCAAGCTGTGGAATGGCTGAAACTCCTCCCAAACCCCAGGACCCCAACACCCTACTGGCTCCGATCACCATCCATGACACAGGAGTACGACAGGACTTCGAAGATCCAGCAGCTTGCCTCCCAGCATGGCAGCAGCATGTGAAGAGCAGGCGGAGCCAGCCAGGAGTGCCATACATACTAATGAAGAGGGGCGGACACACACTGGCAGATCTCCCATCCTGTGAGGTAGCAGGAGACGGTGCGTGTGAGAAAGTTCATCTGCTTTTTCAGTATACACCGCTGCTGTCCCCTAGAGTTTGCTGCCTGAATACCATGACAAAAACCTGAGTCAAGTAATTCAGGCAGCAAACTTTTGGGGGCAGCAGCGCTGTACACTGGAAAAGCAGACGATCCTTTTCACACTCTGCTGCTGACTCACAAGTGAGTGTCCCACCCCTCTTCATTAGTATTCACTGCTCTGATGACTGGCCCTGCCTCCTCTACTAGTGCGGCCTATAGGAGAGCCATGGCAGCCGGGCGGACACCAGAATTAGCTGGGCGGACACAAGAATTAGCTGGGCGGAGCACCCGGCTAGTAGGGCTTGGGGGGAACGCTGTATTGCTATGTAACCCTGGTAGAAGCCCCAGGTAAGTTAAACTGGCCTTTTTTTTATTTACTTTAGGTTCTCTTTAAGAGTCCCAAATTAAAATACATGAACTAGTTACCTTTTTCTTGTTAAATCTTTTTCTTTATTTAAAGAATAGCATACAATAACAAAACAGTATCTAAACATACCACCATGTAAACAAGACAACCAATGCATGCAAATACAAAGTTGGAAATGACATTCAAACAAGAGCACTAGACCCGGTTTCTTCACGAAGAGTCATAAGAGAACAAAGCATATATAACTGCTCCATCCTAAAGGTCTTTACACCATTACATTGAGAACATGAAGGAAACACACAAATCAAAAGATGAAGATAAGCTAAGGCCTAGGAATCAATAGTACAACAATTCAGTATCAGTGTTCTCCCCGGGCTCTTTTAGCCGGGTGCTCCACCCGGCTAATTTTGGTGGGCACCCAGCTGTCATCTGCTTGCCCCCTCCTATGCTGTAAGCAGAGTTGTGCCAGCACTGCCTTCCCCCATCGTGTCCCACCCGGCTACTTTTTCATGCCACCCAGCTAGAAAAAAATTCTGTGAAGAACACTGCAGTATATGTTATGTTGAATTGAGCATAGAAACCAAACGATATTTAGTTTGCAACCATGATGGTTGCAGTATTCTAACGCCTGCATAAGATTTAAAAAAAGGAAAAAAAAAAAAAACAAGAGAAAAAAAAAATTCCATATCCACATGTCCCCATAATGAACATACACCATTTTAGAACGTCACATTCAAGCATTGCAAAAATTGTGATTTATTATTCGTATATTTTCGCACTAACCATAAGATAAGCTTTGGTTAGTGTGAATTGGTGAAAAAGTGTTCACAATAGGTTTGTGATAATTTCAGGATTTACATGCTGCAATTCTATGAATTTCAGCTTTCAATTCGAAAGGATTGCAAATTCAGAAACTTAAAAATGTGCAAAATCAGTGCATTCATCATGCTGGATCAGTGATGGCTAACCTTGGCACTCCAGCTGTGGTGGAACTACAAGTCCCATGAGGCATTGCAATACTCTGACAGCTCTAAGCATAACTTGGGGCGGCAGAGGCACGATGGGATTTGTAGTTTTGTCACAACTGGAGTGCCAAGGTTAGCCATCACTGTGCTAGATGGACATTGCCTGAGGGGGTTGGAATGCGATACCTCAGGCGACATCGCTGGGCAAAGACTGTACAGAGGCATAGTTGGCAGGCCACCAACGCATTGTGTTGCAATGGTGGCGGAGGGATGATGGAGTGGCGCAGGTGTAACATTTCAGGGGGGAACAAGACCATCAGCCGTTGCTTGGTCGGGTTGATCCCCCTGGCAGATCGCTGGCTGGGCTGTGGTAGGGGACTGCTGTACACATGTAGATTATCGGCAGAGGGGGTCGTTATCGGCTGCCTCAGACAACTTTAACCTGCCTGGCGTTCTGATTCCCGCGGCCCTGGGAACGTTTTTTGCATATTTTTTTTTCTTTTTCATGTAGCTAGCCTAGCGCGAGCTACATGATTCCCCCGATGGCCGCCGGCGCAATGGCCCGTTCGGAAATCCCGTTCTGAACAGGATTTCCTGGAGGGCTTCCCCCGTCGCCATGGCGACCCACGTCGTGACGTTATCGACGTCGTGACGTCACAGGGAGACCCGATCCACCCCTCAGCGCTGCCTGGCACTGATTGGCCAGGCAGCGCACGGGGTCTCGCCTGGGGGGGCCCTGCATCGCGGCGGATTGGCGACGGCGATCGGGTAAGGCACGCAGCAAGCAAAGTGCTTGCTGCGTGTTTTTTAAAAAAAAAATTATTCAAATCGGCTCAGCGGGGCCTGAGCAGTGGCCTCCGGCGTCTCTGGACGAGCCTAGCTCGTCCAGAACGCTAGGGAAGTTAATCTAGCATGTGTACAGGCCTTAAAGGGAAGGTCCAAGCAAAATAAAAAAAAAAAAAAAAGTTTCACTTACCTGGGGCTTCTACCAGCCCCATGCAGCCATCCTGTGCCCTCGTAGTCACTCACTGCTGCTCCAGTCCCCCGCTGGCAGCTTCCGCATTGCATACATTTTTACGCATTCCCGCTAGTGCAGGAACATTAACCAGCTGAGCGGTCTGGACGAGCTCAGCTCGTCCAACACCGCCAGCGGCTGCCGCTCAGTCCCTGCTGGGCCGATTTTAATGAAATAAAAAGCAGCACACGCAGCCAGCACTTTGCCAGCCGCGTGTGCTGCCTGATCGCCGCCGCTCTGCGGCGATTCGCCGCGAGCAGCGGCGAAAGAGGGTCCCCCCAGCCGCCTGAGCCCAGCGTAGCCGGAACAAAAAGTTCCGGCCAGCGCTAAGGGCTGGATCGGAGGCGGCTGACGTCACGACGTCGGCTGACGTCGATGACGTCACTCCGCTCGTCGCTATGGCGACGATATAAGCAAAACAAGGAAGGCCGCTCATTGCGGCCTTCCTTGTTTATTCTGGGCGCCGGAGGCGATCGGAAGATCGCCTCCGGAGCGCCCTCTAGTGGGCTTTCATGCAGCCAACTTTCAGTTGGCTGCATGAAATAGTTTTATTTTTATTTAAAAAAAACCCTCCCGCAGCCACCCTGGCGATTTAATCAGAACGCCAGGGTGGTTAACACATAAATTTTTACACATTGAACCAGTAACGCGTAAAAATGTATGCGTTAATGTTCCTGCACTAGCGGGAATACGTAAAAATGTACGCAATGCAGCCCGCCGACCTCCGAGGTCGGCAAGCTGCCAGCGGGGGACTGGAGCAGCAATGAGTGACTACGAGGGCACAGGATGGCTGCATGGGGCTGGTAGAAGCCCCAGGTAAGTGAAACTAATTTTTTTATTTTGCTTGGACCTTCCCTTTAAGGTTATTTGGACTAAGGACGGGTCAATTCTATTAAGTGCTGAAGTTCTGCTAAAAGCTGAACAGAGATAAGCAGTGCAGACACACAACTGACATGGGGGAAGGAAAGGGACAAGTAAGAGCACTGCAGAAATTTGTACAGAGCGGAACAGACTTTAAAATCAGTAAGAAAAACACTGCAGGGAATGCTGGGTAACTCACGTGGCACTAAATCCATGAGAAAAGCAAACCCTGCAGGGCATGCTGGGTAAGGAGGCACTTACTTGGCTTTGTGTGGATCTTCCACCTCCAGATCCCAGACATACAGCTTCCCCACCTGGTTTCCAAGTGCAAGCATCTAATAGAGAAAAGCACAGGACTTGTTTAGTGCCATCACTGTACATTACTCTGGATGGGAAAATGCTTACAACAATTTTTTTTTACATACACAGCTGGGGCAAAAAAATGAATTCTAGATGCTTCAGCCCACCTAAGAAAGTCTAGCAATATTGTACTGGGAGTGTAAAACAGGCAAAACAAAATCCCTGTAGGTGCACCGCACTCACCCCCACAAGGGCTATTTTATACTCAGGGATATAATCAAAAACTCAGGAAACCAAAAATTGCAAAATGTACTTTTTCTTTTTAATATTGCAAAAAGTGCAGAAATTTGTATACAATATCTTCAATAACGTGGTAAAATGCATATAATTGGTTGAGAAGGCAACAACATCGATTTGTTTCGGGTCCACGACCCTTCTTCAGGCCTTTATACATACAATGAATATCTGCAACAGCATCTCATCTGGACAACAATTAAGCCAGGATAGACCAACAGAAGTTCAAAAATGAAGCCACATGGGAGCAGGACATTCAATCCAGGTGGAACCTAAAAGTCTGTCTGGCTCCAAGGAATCGGCAAACGCTGAACGTTCAGGCTGAGCAATGACACTGTGTATGGTCCATTCCTTTCCTGTCACATTACAGGGGAGTGGCTTAATAATAAATCTGAATTTCCAGATTCTTAA